>NW_020954308.1:14484-15268 GCF_900497805.2 Vombatus ursinus
GCTCATTTCTCTATATGTTTGAGAAATGATGCCTATATCAGAGAAACTTACTTCAATTTTTTCCCACAGTTACTATTTGTCTTTCTCTCAGTGCATTCCTCTCTCACCCCTTAATTTTACACACACACACACACACACACACACACACACACACACAAACCCATCATCCCTTCATATTCAACTCACATCTGTGCCCTCTGTCTATATAAATCCTTCCCTTATAATGAAAAAGTTCTTATGAGTTACAAATACCATCTTCTCATGTAAGAATGAAAACAGTTTAACCTTATTAAATCCCTCATGGTTTCCTTTTCCTGTTTACCTTTTTATACTTCTCTTGTGTCTTGTATCTGAAAGTCAAATTTTCTATTCAGCTCTGGTCTTTTCATCAAGAATGCTTGAAAGTCTTCTAATTCATTGAATATCCATTTTTTCCCATGAAGGATAATACTCAGTTTTGCTGTGTAGGTGATTCTTGGTTGTAATCCTAGCTCCTTTTCCCTCTGGAATCTCATATTCCAAGCACTACAATCTTTAATGTAGAAGCTGTTAAATTTTGTGTTATCCTGACTGTGGCTCCCCAGTACTTGACTTGTTTCTTTATGATTACTTGCAACATTTTCTTCTTGACCTGGGAGCTCTGGAATGTGGCGATAATATTACTGGGAGTTTTCATTTTGGAATCTCTTTGAGGAGGTGATCAGTGGACTCTTTCAATTTTTTTTTCTGGTTTTACAATATCAGGGCAGTTTTCCTTGATAATTTCTTGAAAGATGATGTATAG
>NW_020954309.1:0-2438 GCF_900497805.2 Vombatus ursinus
ATGAGCTCCCTAGGAAAAACTCTCCAGGGCCAGATGGATTTACATGCCAAGTCTATCCAACATTTAAAGAACAATTCATTCCAATACTATCCAGACTATTTGGTAAAATAGGTGAAGAAGGAATCTTAGGCAATTCTTTTTCTGATTCAAATATGGTGCTGATACCTAAACCAGGAAGAGTCAAAAGAGAGAAAGAAAATGATGGACCAATTTCTCTAAAGAATGTCGATGCAAAAATTGTAAGCCATATATTAGCAAAGAGATGACAGCAACTTATCACAAGATTAATATACTATGACACTATGACCAGGTAGGGTTTAGACCAGGAATTCAGGGCTGGTTCAACAGAAGGAAAACTGTCAGCATCATTCATCACATCAACACCAAAACTAACAGAAACCACATGATCATCTCAATAGCTGCAGCAAAGCTTTTGACAAACTACCACACCCATTCCTATTGAAAACACGAGAGAGCATAGGCATAAATGGACTCTTCCTTAGAAGAAAAAGTAGCATCTATCGAAAACCTTCAGCAAGCGTAATATGTAATGTGGAGAAGTTAGAAGCGTTTCCAGGAAGAACGCCGGAGAAACGAGGATGTCCATTATCAGCGCGCTTGTTCAGCATTGTAGTGGAAACGTCAACGTTAGCAAGAAGAGCAGAAAAAGACATTGAAGGCATTAGAATAGGCAAAGAAGGAAGAAAGGTCACATTCTTTGCAGACGACATGATGTTCTACTTAGAGAATCCCAGGGAATCAAGTGAAAAACTACTGGCAGGGTTGGAATTGCCACAGCAGGGCTTTACAATTTTCAGATGATTTTAATTGTTATACGTGGAGATTGTGAGGCATTATACATGGGATGGCAGACCTAAGAGATGTCTCCTTTTTAGAAGGAGAGAAAAAGGAGACCAATATCGTGGGCACACATACGTTGGAAAGGATTGGGTTTTCTCCGCAGTTGTTATGTTTCTTGGCTTCCTTGCTTTGCAATATGTAGAGACTTTGAAGCATAATGCATGAGATGGAAGATCTAAAGAGATATCTGTTTAGCATAACTGAAAAGCTGGACCTCTGGCTGAAGGCTACTTCGGCCATTGCCATCTTCACTGAACACTAATAAGGACAAACATAAGAACCAAAGGATGGAGTTTTCACAGCAGTTTTGAACATTTCTAGGATGATTTTAGTTTTAATATGGAGAACTGTGAAGCTTTCTACATATTGATGGTAGAGCTGAGAGATGTCTCTTTGTTAGAAGCAGAAACCGGGAATTGTCAATGACCAGCATTATGGCGCCACGCACGTTCGAAAGATTGTGTTTTCTCAGAACTTGTTTGTATTTCCTGGATTCTTTGCGTTCTAATACAGAGAGGCGTTGAAGCTTAATGCATGAGACAGAAGAGCTAGAGAGATAGCTCTTTGACAGAAGTGGAAAAGTGGACCTCTAGCTGAATGGTACTTCGGCCTTTCCCATCTGCACTGAACACCAATATGGGCCAAAGTCGGTTTGAACGCATGGAATTTTCAATCCAGTGTTTCACATTTCTAGGATAAACTTAGTTTTACTACATAGAGACCATGGAGCTTTCTACATAGGATGGTAGATGTGAGAGATGTCTCTCTTTTCGAGGTAGAAAAATGGAGTCTGCAGAAAGGTAGAAATGTTCAATGCCTCCTTCTCAGATCATGATGCAATAAACATTATATGGAATAAAGGGCTATGGAAAGATAGAGTAAAAAATAGTTGGAAAGGAAATAATCTAATCCTAAAAATTAATGGCATCCAACAACAACTCATAGAAACAAACAATAATTTCATTCAAGAGAATGCAATAATGAGGGAAGATACCAAACCTTATGGGATGCAGTAAAGCAGTTCTTAGGGAAGGTTTTATATCCCTAAATGCTTGCATACAGAAAATCGAAAAAGAGGAGCCCAATGAATGGGGCCTACACCTAAAACACCTAGAAAGAGAAGAAATTAAAAATCCACAATTAAACACCAAATGAGAAACATTGAGAAGCAAAGGAATAATTAAGAACATTGAAATTCAGACAACTATGGAACTAAGAGATGAAACAAAGAGCTGGTTTTATGAGAAAACCAATAAAGCAGACAAACCTATGCTTCATCTCATTTACAAAAAAGAGAGAAGAAAACTAAATTGGAGTATGAAGAATGAGAAAGGTGAAACTACGACCAAGGAGGGGGAAATTCAAAGAACAATTCAGAATTATTTTGCCCAAGTATATGCCAACACATTTGTCAGTCTTGGTGAAATGGATCCATAGTGACAAAAATATCCATTGCCCAGATGCAGAGAAGAGGAAGTCAAATACCTCCATAACCCCACATCTCAGAGAAACACATTGAAGAAGCCATTGATGAGCTCCCTAGGAAAAACTCTCCAGGGCCAGATGGATTTACATGC
>NW_020954310.1:0-12880 GCF_900497805.2 Vombatus ursinus
CTTAGACATAATAGGGAGACACAGAAGTGTGATACAGTTGAACTTACGGTTTAGGAAAATCAGTTATTTGCCTGTGTACAGGATGAATTGGAGAGAGGAGGGGCTTAAGGCAAGAAGACCAATTTAGGTGCTACTACAACAACCTAGATGAGAGGTGATAAAGGACTTGATCCAGGATAGTGGCTGTATGAATAGAAGAAATGAAATGGGTGCAAGAGATGCCAAATAGCCACCAACCTTATCTACAGACATTAGTCCTCAATTAATTTAAAAAACAACATCATAAGCAACTTTGAAAGACTTAAGATTGTGTGATCACAATGACTACCCACAATTCCAAAGGATTCAAGATAAAGCATGCTACCCACCTCCTGATAGAAAGGTGATGGACTCAGAGTACAGAGTACAGATTGAGACATAACTTTTTGGGGTTCAGTGCAATGCAGAGATTTGTTTTGTGTGACTATAAATGTTTGTAAGAGAGGTTTTGTTTTTCTTGCTTTCCCAATTCAGGAGTAAGGGGGAGTGGGAGGAGATGTGAGGAAGAGAATACAGATCTCAAAATAAAAATTAATTTAATGAATGTGGAAGTATGTTTAATATGATTGTATATAGCTTATATCAAATTGCATTCCATCTTGGGGATAGGGGAGGGAAGGAAGGAAGAAAAAAATTAGAACTCAAAATCTTGTAAAAGTGAATTTTTAAAACTATCTTTGCATATAATTAGAAAAAAATAAAATACTAATAAGTGGGAATAAAACTTAATTTGAAAATAAAAATTATATACCCCACAGAAGATAAAGACAGAAAGAAATGTCTCATATATACCAAAGCAGCAACAGTTATTACAGTAGCCAAAAAATCAAGATCAAGTAAATGTGTATCAACTGAGGAGTGGTTAAATAAATAATAATAATAGATCACATTTATATAGTGCTTACTAAGTGCCAGACACTGTGTCAAGCACTTCACAATTATTATCTCATTTGATCCTCACAACAAACCCGGGAGGAAGGTGCTATTATTATCCCCATTTTACAATTGAAGAAACTGAAGCAGGCAGAGGTTAAATGACTTGTTCAGGGTCACACAGCTGATAAGTATCTGAGGCTGGGTTTAAACTCAGGTCTTTCTGAGTATACGCGCAGCACTATCTACTGAGACAACTAGCTGCCCCAATTATTGTGATACAGAGATGTATTAGAACACATGAAGAATTATAAATATAAAATAATTTAAAATACAAAATATTTAGAAAAACATGGGAAGATCTATCATTAATTGATGAAAAATGAAGTGAGCAGAACCATGAAAATAACATAAATTGTGACTATCAAAAAAACAAAAACAAAATAGACCTGAAACAAAGCTATGTAAGTATAATGACCAAACTTAGCCCCAAAGAAGAGATAAAGAAATGAACAACTATGGGTATAGAACATGAAATACACTATCAGACTCGGCTGATGGGTTGGTTAGTTTTACAATCCTGGTTTTCCCCCTTTCTTTTCAATTCATTGTAATAAGGAATGATTTTATAGGTAGGAAAAGGGATATATTCAGCAATGAAGGTGATGTAAAAACAAAAGATACCAATAAAAAATTGGATAGATAGACAGACGGATGGACGAACAGACAGACAGATAGATAGACAGATAGATAGATAGATAGATAGAAACTGAGGCCCAGAGAATAGAAGTGACTTGCAGAAGATTATGCAAGAATTAAGTAAGTAAGATGAATGAATGAATTATCATGTCACAAAAACAAGTATAAGAAAAGTATAGTAGAAACAACATTGGATTTGGGGTCAGGTGACCTGGTTTCAAAACCTAGTTCTGCTATACTTATAGGGTATGTGATCATAGGAAAGTCCCATTATCCTTGGGCTTCTTGTTCTTCATCTGTAGCATGACAGAGTTAAACTAGATGTTTTCTAAGTTAACCTTCCATCTTTATATCCCGTGGTCTTAATAACCAATTATGGGATAATTCTCTGCAAGTTTACATATAGATTGTATAAGCCTCTTTAATATCAGAAACTGGTACCTCTCTAGTACTAATGGCCACTGAGTATATTTTTAAAATCAGGAAAACATATCTGTTGGCCACCCTAGCAAAATCAAAATACCAAACATATAGTTAATTTTTCCTTCATGAGCTATATGCACATCTGGGAATGGCAAAATTATATATGTGTGTATTTATATATGCATATATAATGTGTGTAATTTATGTTATATTCTTCCAAATGAATCAGAATAGATCTTCTTGTTTTAAGTGAATTGTTCTAAACATGACATCATTAGCTTTATGCAACAATACTTGTGATTGAGACTAAAAAACAATTCATTGGAAAATGACAAAGAGAAGTTTAAGAAAAAAAGGTCAGATTGTGTTTGTTTCAGTAGCAGAGATCGGTTTTGTATATTTTGTTATTGGAAGAGATGGATAACACTGCTTGTCACTGGTGTGCTGTAATCAGGCTCCCTGAATAGCAGTGTTCCAAGAGAGGGAGTTGATGCACATTTCTAATATGTCTGCAAATATTACAGCTGTTCTTCAGGCTTCAAAAGAAAACTTCTGACATCAAGACAGAACAGCTCCCTTCGGGTTTTAGAAATAGGAAAGATGAATTTTAAACCCTACAGACGTAGGAGAATCTTCTTTTAAGTAGGTTCAGATTTGGGTCTGGGTTTAAATGTTTCAAAAGATCTATGGTTAAAGCAATAAAGTTGGATCCCTTCTCAAACATTTAATAGCTACATTATCCTTGGTAAGTCATTTAACCTCTCTCAGCCTCAGTTTCCCCATCTGTAAAGGGATAATAATAGCAACCATCTCACAGGGTTGCTGTGAGGATCAAATGAGAAAATGTATGTAAAGCACTTTGAAAACCTTAGAGTCCAATGTAAGTGTTAACAATATTAAGGATGGATTAAAAGGGAGAGAAAGTGGAGCTTATAAGATATATGAAGATATTACTACAATGGTTAGTGACCCACTACCTCTAGGCTTGGTTCCAGCTGTGGTTTTTTCCCTCCCTGGCCAACTCCTTGCCAACTGCCAAGAAATCACATTCCTTCCTTCCCCTATACTACCCTATCCCAAATCTTTTCCAGTTGTGGGTCGTTATCATATCAGTTCTGTCATTGCTCCCCAAAATTTAAAGCTGTTCCCTTATGGTTCCACTCACCTTAATCTCAAGCCTGGCTACAACTTACCTATATGTATTGACTCCCTTATTGGAACATAAGCTTCCTGAGGGCAAGAACTAGCTTTTCTTTAATATTTGCATCCCCATTGCTTAGCACAAAGTAAGTATTTAATAAACATTTTTATTCATTCATTCATTCACTTACTCATTCAAGGACCAAGTGGCACGTAATGAGGGCCAGTGCAAATGGTGGAATTGGAGAGGTAGAGACAAATTTGAAACAGACTTAACATGAACTTGCAACTGATGAAATGTGAGAAGTAAGAGAAAAAGAAGAAATGATAACCCAATGCATGGTGGCCACAAATCAACATAGTGATATTAGAAGGGGGAGCCTCCATTTATCTTAGAATGCTAAGCTTTTTCTTGTGTTTTTTTTTTCACTTTGGGATCAAGGTCAGGCCAATCCCTGAATGGATTTGGTTAATTTCAACCAACTTGTAAGTGGGTATTTCTTCCTCCCACCTTTTACACTATTCTTAGGACACAAAAGGGATTTAGTACTCTTCTGAAAGGCTGCTAAACATTAAATTTAATAGTACCCAATGCTGCTTCTCTTCTTCATTTGTTTCACGTGACATAAATATGAGCTCCTTGAAGATGGGGACTGATTTTGCCTTTTATTGTACCCCCAGAGCTTAGCGCAGTGCTTGTCCCATAATAGGTACTTTATATATACTTATCAACTTGACCCTAGTTGGGATCATGGGATTTAGAGCTGGAAGAGATTATAGCAGTCATCTTGTCCAACACTCTCATTCTACAGATGAAGAAACTGAGGCCCAGAGAATAGAATTGACTCACAGAAGATTATGCAAGAAGTAAGTAGCTGAGCTAGGATCCAAATCCAGGATTTCTGACTCTAAACCCAGCGTTCTTTCCGCCATGCTGCCTCATTACAGTGGTTTGTGGTATCTTCATTTTTAAAGGACTCTGTGTTCCTGGAATTCCAGGGTTCTACTGTAGGACCGAGCTAGATTATGTTTACCATTGGGGGTGGAGGATAATTATCTTGTTGATAATGGGGTCATCAACCCCTTGGCAATCTATGATGGACACTATGGCAGTGCCCAGACTCTCATCCAAGGCATAATTATTTCAAATCTCACTTTTACTCAAGAATAGATCAGAACATCCCAAGGAAACTACCCACAGGTGGCAGGATTCATCTGCGGATGAGACAACATTCTCATGGTGTAACCTATTTTCCTCTTGTATTGTTTCTTCCTGTCTGAGAGTTCACCTTCCATTCGATGACAGAATGGAAGCATGAGCCAAAACAACTAAGGCTAAACCAGCTTCCATGGCACAGATTCACTGTCCTTCAAACAGATATCATTACTAGCTCCAAGATTATTTGTAATAATTAACACACATTGCAATCAAATGAAAAACTTTGATTTCTTCCTCAGAAAACTAGGGCCATTCATTTGCATAAGAAATATTAACTAAAGAGACTTATCAGAAATGGTACTCACTTGGGATGCTGGGTAACATGGAAGTGTTTAATGAGGTTGATTTGCTAATAGTAATAGATTCCTTTCCTTAAAAAAAAAAAACCACATCTGTTGTGTATAATTAAAATAAAAAGTAGCAGTTTTTAAAATTTTGACATAATTTAAATGGCCTTGAGAGCCAAGGAAAATAAGAGAAAAATAAATTATTTCTTGGGTCATAATGGTCAATTCTAACACTAAAGTCCTTGGTGCAAGGATAATGTTGGGTTCTTGAATGCTATGCTAATATAGTACAAGCCGTGGCTATTCCTACAATTCAGGAAAGACTTTATATATGGGTTTAATTATAGAATCATATAGTATTATTATTTGAAAGCTGGAAGATACCATAAAGTCCATTAAGTTCAGCCTCTTTGTTTTTACAGATGAGAAAACTGAGGCCAAGAGAGATTAAGAAACTTACCCAGTTGTTCCACAGCTAGGAAGTATCTGAGGCAGGGTTCAAACCCAAGCCTTCTGGGTACAAAGTCTAACATTCTATTCACTCAGAGACGAAATTCACTCCAAGGAACGTAGATAATTCATTGTTCTGCAATTTATGGTTTTGAGAGTTACCTGGGAAACAAAAAGGTTAGGTGACTTGCCTGGAATCAACCAGCCAGTATATGTTAGAGACAGGATTTGAACCCAAGTTTTCCTAGCTTCAAGGTCAACTCTCCTTACACTTGTTGAGCTGCCCTTCAACCACTAATATTTGTTGTTGTTGTTCAGTCATTTCAGTTGTGTCTGACTCTTCCTGACCCCATTTGGGGTTTTCTTGGCAGATACTGGACTGGTTTGCCATTTCCTTCTCCAGCTCATTTTACAGAAGAGCAAACTGAGGAAAACAGGGTTAAGTGACTTGCCCAGGGTCACACAGCTAGTTAGTGTCTGAAGCCAAATTTGAACTAACGTCTTCCTGACTCCAGCCCAGCACCTGGCTGCCTAACTACTAACTTAGCAGTTGCTAAAAATTCAGAACTGAAGTAAATTTCATAGAGGTAAAATGCAAAAGAGTCACATTCTGAATTCCAGTTAACTACTTCTTTGTGCCTGCTTGCCCCAATTTTCCAATGCATCTACAGTCTCATCAATTTGGGTACACATTGTGGCAGGAGATTCAGCAGATATAGTTGGGCTTAGAGTCAGGAAAACTCAAGTTCAAACTCAGCTTCAGATGCTCACTAGCTTTGTGACCCTGGGCATGTCTTCCTCTGTCTTCCTCAGTTTCCTCAACTGTAAAATGAGGGTCCCAAAGGTCACTGTGATTGAATGGCATAACTTTTGTAAAATGCTTAGTGTAGTGCTTGGCACATAGTAGGTGCTTAATAAACGCTTATTTTCCTTTCCTTCTTTCCTCTTACATTGCAGATTACAACCCATCCAAACCTATTTTTCCTGTGACTCTTATCTATACTCCTACCTACAAATACGCTACAAATTAAGGACTTCCTCCAATTCTCCTGGCCTTATATAGATACCAAGTGTTCTTGCTGCATGACTGAACTAACTTTTTTCCTCTCATACACTGATCATACACACATACATACACTTTTCCTACATAATTCCTGGTTCTTGACGTCCCACAGAGTCTGCTCCAACCTTTGGGGTATTCACTGGCATGCAGTCATACAACTGTCCCAGAAGGAATTTGGTAGTAAGTGAAAGGCATTCGGTACCAGGTTCAAGGAAATTGTAAGTAGGCCTGAGCTTGATAAGATGCACATTCTTCTTTCCTTCACTTGGTTTTAGCCTCAAGGTCGAAACACATGAACTGTGAGCTGTACCATTTTTTACGTTTGCGGGTATTCCCTAGGGTAACATGTAAGGGCTAGGAGGGAATAGGCTAACTGACTCAACCTCAGTTTTCTTCTCATCCCTTCAACATGTTTCTAAGTAACTGGCCTCCTGGCAACATTTTGGAATAAATAGATTTCACACTGGAAAAAGCCTCAACCTGCCCCCCAATGTCTGGAACAACATCACTCTGTAGAACTTAACCCACTGACATCCTTTCCCTCTAGCTTTCCCTACTAATTAGTACATGCTTAGAGGCTTTTTTTCCATAAAGGCATTCTGCTCCATGTGTCAAAGACAAGCCTTCTCTCCCTCACTCAGAGCCTAATGTAATTTAAGGGTATTTTGCTAAAATCCTAGAAAGCCTGAAGAGTTACAAGAAAACAGCAAAAATTTAAGAAGAGAAAATCAATTAGAGACAACCATGCCAGGGTGAGTTAATCACTTGAAGGAATAAGTGGGTAAGCAAGAAGACACTTGACTCAAGCCCATTAGCCAAGGCCTGCTCTCTTAAGGAGGGTCAGACACATTAAAAACACGATCATGTCATGACTTTCAATGACTCTCCTTTTAAATATATCAGAGAAACAACAAGAAAACATTGCTTCTAATTAAATGATAGCTTGTACATTCATTTCTCCTCTAAAGTCCCATCTTTTTTTTTTAATTTCATTAGGCGCACAAAGGGTTGATTGTTCTCAGAGGTTTTCTAAGGATGAAGACTGGCTTTAGTACAAATTATGAAATCTCTCACACACACACAGAGCCATTATTAATCATACTGGTGCCTGGAGCAAGGAATTGAGTAGCAAAAAGGGAAAACATGGGAGCAAGCAGCAGTGCCCCATAAGGAGAAACAGGCCTCGGTACACCAGACGTATGGGTTGGACATTATAAGGATTCTACAAAGAGGGGGAGGGGGAGTTTCACCTGGGGTACAGACACCAGCAAAAGGAAGCAGTATCTGGTAGCTCCCTATTTTGACAAATTAGTTTTATTCAGTAGGTGCTAATATCTGCAAAAAGGAGTACAAAAGGAGTCAGCCCCCTCTAAATTGTAACACCCTGGGACAAAAAGTTGGTTATACAGCGCTAGTGATAGCTTTGCACACACACACACACACACACACACACACACACACACACACATATGCGTAGCAATGTACCAAGGAGGCATCCTCCATTATCAGTCAACACCAGGTTTTTTAAGGAAAAAAGACAACAAAACCCAAAATGTCTACGGTGGCCAAGAGGTTGATCTAGTTAAGGGCTAGGTTCAGTAGGTCTTTTCAAGAACTGGTTCAAATGCAAAGCTATAAGATGTGGCTTAAGTGAAGCTATGAGGATGATTCTTCCTTTCCTTCCCTATTCAGCGTTTGTAGGAAATGTAGCAAAACTCCAAGGTTATTTGGGACTAAAGCAAAATGATCTGAAAAAAGGAGGTATACCCTGGACAAATTCCAATGTTTTGTGATACATTGGGTTACAGCAAATGCCCAATTTAGCTAAAACCTGTGTACTTGGAAAAGATAAAGCAATGAAGATTTATTGCTGATGTGCCTCATTAAGTTCAATAAATATAATCCTAGAAAGGTGTATAAATTAATAGTTTGTGAATCAAAGCATACATACATTTATTGAACAATATGTATTAAATTCCTACTATATGCTTATATTATATGGAGCTCTTGGTAAAGGGACTAGTTACCCTTAAATTTATCTTTTGTGTAAAAACCAGATTGTCATCTATCAAGTTTGCTTAAAGAAACATCCAGCTGTGTCAGCACACATCTTAGCACAGCCGGGGCAGCCAAAGAGCTATTTATTTTGTGAATAATAAAGATTAAGGTGGTCCTTTCTGAAGCTTTTGCTTGAGGGCCCAGATTTCCAAGCTAAACCACTGTTTATAAGCCCTCTCTGTTCTCAAATGCTAGAAGAGAAACATAGGGAGATAGTGTAGATGTTACCTTAAAACAGAGATCTCCCACTACCAAATCAAGATCCACAGGGAAACCTTACAGACTTATCTAATAGATTTGCCTGCTCCAGAATGTCTCTTTCCTCAGTTGGCTGGGGTTCCTAGGGTAGAAGTGTGGGAAATGACTGGCAATTCTTTACGGTCAGCCCCCCTCCATTCTACATTATTATCATTAGCACCCCCTACTCCCTACACATACATATACACTTCCCCAATCTCAGGAATTTAGGGAAATAAGAACTCTCTGTGAAAAGGTACAGAAGATATAGTTCTGGGTGCACTGATTGGCCCAAGGTAGGCAAGACATCCTTGGCCTTTTGGGAACCTTTAATTATGAAACAAATGCTATATATGATATGGCAGGTGTTCATAAACTCATAGCTCAAGAGCTGGAAGCAACCCTAAGGATGATTCAAGCCAAATCCTTTGTTTCATAGATGAAAAGACTAAGGTCCAAACAAAGGAAGCTCAGCATTGCACAGGTAGGAAGTAACAGGACCAGGACTTATGTTTGAGTCTGAAGACTTCACGTTCACTACTTTTCTATCTCTACCAAGATGCCTCTCTAGACAGCCACCTTATGAAAAGGTAGGGAAAATTCCAGTAAGCTGCCATGGCTGTGGGACAAAATGAGCCCCCATCTACAGTTTCACCAAGTTATAATCAGGTTTGCACAACATGTGAAGGCTATACTTCAATCTGTGGTATGCCCACTTCAGTGTAATCAATTCATTAAATAAAGAACATTCTACTGCATAGAGGCAGCATGGCATAGTGGATAGAGTGCTGAATTTGGAGTCAGAAGGTTTTGAGTTCAAAACTTGCCTCTGACACTTACTAGCAGGTTGCCATGGGTAAATCATTTAACTTTGCTGAGCCTCAGTTTCCTCATCTGTAAAATAGGGACAATAATAGCTGTAGCACATACCTCACCAGATAGTTGTAAGACACATACACCTAGTGTTAGAACAGACCTTAAAGGTCATCTTGTCTAGCTCCCTTATTTTACAAATTGGAAAACTGAGGCATAGAGAAATCAAATGATTTCTCCAAGGTCACACAAGTAGCAAGTGGTAGATTGGAACTCAGGTCCCATGACTCCAAGCTCAGTGCTCTTTCCACTGCAGTACATTGCCTAAGTAGTTGGCAGACTTCAAAGGGCTACATAAATATCAGTTATTATAATTTCTAACAAAAATATGCAAAAACAGACTTAGCCAATTTGATTAATGAGGAAATAGATGCTATGCCCACCCAATGATGCAGCCAAGGGGAGCACTGAGCCATATTGGGCAAGTTACACAGAGTTCTCTAAAACCTAAAAGGCCTATGGAGTGGTCCAGCCATCATAAGGTTAGAGAATTCTCACAGTCATTCTTATCCTTTGATCATGTATTTGGTTTAATTCTGTATTATTAGCTTGATAAGTCCCTGGTTCAGCCTATTTTAGTCCTTCTTTGAGATTTTCTGCTGCCTCTTAATGGGACTGTGCTTAGGCCTCTTTCTTACTCACCAGGAAGCCAGGATGTTTTGACCTGTCACTTTGAGTACTGACTAGCTTTTGTCTTGACTGCTCTGGTATTGTCATACCAGGAAACTGACCCTGTCTTGGTGGGTAGACCCCAGACTGGCAGGCCCTGCCCCTAGCACAGACCTGGCCTGGCAGGTGGGATAAGTCTCTAGGCAAAGGTTGAGCTCCATTAGCATGTCTCTTCATGGGAGAAAACATGGCTGGAGGTCCTCTGCTGCAACAACTGTGATGTGACCTCAGATAATGCCATGTGAAATAAGCTGTGAAACAAGTAGAATCCAAACTCCCAGGAACGTAACTGAGGGTAATGCTTTTCCAACTGGCAAGCTGGTTGCTTCTTAGACCCTCTGGCTAAAATGATAATGGAAGTCAGGGGACTTGCAGGCTTGGGTCTGACTGACCCACATTACCATGAGTCCTTAACAGGAAATTTAAAGGATCCTCACACTTTATGATCACACAGGGTCTATCTTGCCCTTGGAGGATTATCACATGACTTGTGACAGTGAGAAAGAATAGAAATAGAACAGGATTACCTTGCAGCACACCCTAAGATTGATATTCACAGGGGGTTGTGTTGTTTTTCTTGAGACAAGGATCTGGAATTTTGCTGATGTACAATCTCTCACCCTCACACAAGTCTTAGGGAGATCAGAAATCCTCTGATCCCAGGTCCAGTTGTTCTTGCCATTGCAACACATTGCCTTTTCTGGTTCTTCAGGGCCACCACCTCTCCTCTCTAGACAGCTTCAATTACTTAGCCCAACACATGGGGGAGGCTGCAGGAAATTCCTACTCCCTTGCCCTGGTTTTTGGGAAAAGTACTCTTTCTTTGTTTAATTTTTCAAGAGTTTTACTGCAAGAACAAACAAACAAATAAGAAAACATCCTTCTTCAATTCTTCTAAGAAGTGAACTCTCCAATTTTGACATTCACTTCACCAGTGGAAACAGCAGCACATTCTCATCCTCTAGGATTTTTGTGCATATCCATTCCATGGAACAATTACTCACTGGCAGATAATAATAATATTAATAGTAATAACAGTAACACTAATAATAACTAACATTTATTTGAGACGTTAAGGTTTGCAAAGGACTTTGCATATATTATCTCATTTTATCCTCACAACAACCCTGGAAGGTAAGTGATATTTTTCTATCCATTTTAAGATCAGTCAACTCAGGATGAGAAAGGTTAAATGATTTGCCCTGGATCACACAATTAGTTTGTATCTGAGGCAGGATTCAAACTCAAGTCTTCCTGATTCCAAGTCTAGCATTCCATCTGCTGTGCCACGTAGCTATATAGAAAATGTATCAGTTAATTTTGGTCTTATATATGATATATTACAAACCAAGTCTTATTCTTCATTAGAATGCACTGAAATAAGGGAGAAGAGAAGGAAATAAGCACTTACATAGTGCCTGCCATATGCCAAGCACTGTGCTAATCCCTTTTACACATATCACTTCATTTGACCTTAGATAACTAAGGCTTGCCTCGAGCCAGTGTATTATGTTAAAGAGGCGGTTGACTTTGGAGCCAATCGATCTAGCTTCACACCCTGCTCATACAACTTAGTCCCTGCATGTCATTGGACAAGTCACTTCACTTGGGATTCAATTTCCTCATCTATAAAGTGAAAATATCAAACCAAATTCTCCCTAAGATTCTTCTGGTCTTAAATCTACAATCCAGTCTTGTAGCCTTCTTTTGATTCTAAGGTTTCTTTTCCTAGAATTCCCTCTTCATATAGCAAGAAAAGAACCCAAAATCCCTCCCCACCAAATCTTTCCATTTTATCCACGGGGCCACTTGAGACAAGACCACTGGTGGAACAGTGAGAAATCTTACAAAATTAGTGATCTAATGATCTGTCTCTATCTCCTTTTGCCTGAGAGCAAAGTGTTTCTTTAATCTCCATATGATTTATAACCCAAAGAACCCCATCTCCCTGACCAGGAGGGCTTTCGTAAAGTATTTTGGGGCTCTACTTACTTCACTTTCCCAATTTGGATATGACCAGCGAATTGGCTCCCCAGTCATTTCCACAGATGAGGCAGCTCTTTATATCATCAACCCATTTGGTAATGACATCAGTAAAGATGAAACTTTGGGGATCAGAACAATTGGGTTCAAATCTGGACTTGGATGTTTGCTAGGGATGTGATTCTGGGCAAGTGACATCCCTCTTTGAACTTCAGTTTCATCATCTGTGAAATGGGGATAAAAAAGCTTTGCACTACCTTACTCACAGGATTGTGGCAGGAAAGTGCTCTATATACATGATAATTACATTTAATTTCATCTTTAAATGTTAGCTGTAAGGGGAAAGTCTCCCCTTCTCCCCATCATTCGCAGTTCTGTATCTTCATTGTTCATTGTCTGAAAGACATTTTCCACTTCTACCCCTTATTCACAGAAGTATTATTGACAAGATAATTAGACCGATAGTTCAGACAAATTCCACAGACACAGTTAGGTTCATGTATGTGTCTGTGTGTATATTATCAGTTGATTTATTTTTTTTTTAATTAACAAACATTTACTTTCTCTCTCACACTTCACCTCTCACTGGAAAAAGGAAAAACATAAACTTTTTAACAGATATACATAATCAAGTAAAACAAGCTCACACATTGACTGTGACCAAAAATATAGGTCTCATCCTTCATCTTGAATCTATTACCTCCAATTCACTTGCAAATCATGGTATCATCTTCCTGATGTCTCTTCAAGAAAGGACAAACAACCACAATCTTAACTAGCTTTAATCACAGAATGGTTGTTGACTCAGTCAAAGTGAGAACTCAGAAAGATCTTAGCTTAAAATGGCCAAGGTCTCCCACTGCATCC
>NW_020954311.1:0-7540 GCF_900497805.2 Vombatus ursinus
ACACAGGTTTAAAACTTGAGTTCCTAAAAAATTGTTAAATAAATTTTGACTCAGATCAGGACAGAATTTCTAACAACTTCTGAAATGGCCCTCAACATACTTCTGCAATTTTGGGCTATGTGTTTATGTGAAGAGCATTCTCAGCATTGACAATTATGATATCAAAATATCAATCACCTCTGAAAAAGATTGAAGATGTTCCATGTCTTGCAGTATCAAGAGATATTCTGAGATTTAATTCTTTATGTAAAAATAAACAAGCACATCCATCTCACTGATACGCAAATTTGCTTTCATCCTTAATAAATGGTAAAATTATATGTATCCCAAATAATTATTGTAAAATAAATTCCTTTACAATTTATAATCAGTAAATGTTTGATTTGTATAAGTATTTTATGTACTTATATATCTGGAGTCACACAAAAATTTCTTGGGTGAAAAGGGGTCATGAATTGAAAAAGTTTAACAAGCCCTGTTCCAAATCATCATTGATTAGAGAAATGCACATTAAAACAACTTTGAGGTATCATTTTATACCTAGCAGATTAGCTAAAATGATAAAAGAGGAAAGCTGAAAATGTGGGAGAGAATGTGGAAATATCAGGACACTAATTCACTGATGGAACTGAGAATTGATCCAAACATTTTGAAGAACAATTTGGAATTTTGCTCAAGAGTTCTAAAACTATGTACTCTTTGACCCAGCAATACCACTATCAGGTCTGATTCCTGAAGTGATTAGGAAAAAGGAAAATAACTTTTATGTCTGATAATAATTATAGTGGATCTCTTTGTGCTAGCAATGAACTGGAAATTGAAAGGATGCCTGTCTGTCTGAAAATTGCTAAACTAAAATCATAGTATCTGAGGGTAATGGAATGCTACTGTCCTATAAGAAATGATGAGCTGCTTGATTTTGCAGGAACAGGGAAGGATTTGCATGAAACAATGAATAGCAAAATGGCCAGGACCAAGAGAATCTTGTACATAGTAATAACAATACTGATCTAAGAAAAACTTTTCAAGTCAGTGTGATGGAATCCTCACTACTGCCCTAGACACTACCTCTGGAGTCAATATCCCAACTTCCTCATTGGCCTCACCTAGCAGCAGACCCATTGCCCCTAGCTAGCCACTGCCCCCCAGACTCAATACTCTAACTGCCCTCATATAATCCACTGAACAGAAGGCATCGCCTGACCACATCATCCATTTTGCACCAGACAGGACCATAATACCTAGTTATCTGTCTTGCTGAGACAGGACCACAATAGCCAGTCAATCAAAAAGCAGCACCACCAGGATGTAGATCAGGATGCTGTTGCCCCAGAAGGAGAATGGAGCACAGTCCAGCTCAGGTTGTGCCACTACAGGCCTCTCCAGAGGAGTTCAGCCATGGAGGTGATGAAATAGGGAGTGACTACTTCTGGATCTCTCAGCCCACAGAGGGTAACTGGGTCACACTAACACACATGACTTGCAGCCACAAAAGAATGGGAACCCTGGTCATAGTGCCAGGGGAGCAAGTGCCAGCTTTCGCTCACAGACTACAGCACAAGCCAGGAAAAAAGTAAACACTTAATTCCTTAGATCATACGACTGTGGAAAAAGGGAAAGCACACACATACACAGACACAAGCATGCACAAACATATGCACACACACCAGTACTAGTGGGCATTGATTGTAAAAATTTGTTCTGGAATTTCCACTTCCCAGAGCCAAGATACTGGAGTAAGAATTAAGTCACTCTTACCCTCCCATATCAACCAGTGGAAGCCCAGAAAATATCACTCCAGGAAAAACCCTGGAATGACTGAACCAGAAGAAAGATGCAGTGCAGCAGTACAGTAGCTCAGGTAGCTTGAGAGATTAACAGGAAAGGCCCCTCTTGCCCTGGGGGAAGGGAAGCAGTACAGAATGGGAGGCATCCCAGCAAGCTAGCAGAAAGCCCCACCTCTCCATACCAGGAGGAGATCCTGAACCCCAGGTGGTGGAGCAGGCAAATAGCAACACCAGGACCCCCAAGTATTTCAATGAGGGTGGGGGCACCAGTGGAAACCAGCTCAGAAAACCACCAGATGCCTTGGTATTCTATAGCAACCAGCTCTCCCAGCACCTCAGCAAAACTCTGTGAAGCACTCCAAGGGCCTCCAGGTGGTTAAATATCCTGCAACATCCATCTGAAAGGACCTGAAAAAAAGCAAAAGGAAAGGAAAAGCAGGCAACTTCCAGGGGCTGGACTACCCAATCCTATCCCTAGATTCCAGTGTTATGATTTCCAGCCCAACACCAGGTAAGCTGCCAGAACCCTACAGCCTCCAGCTGCCAACGTTGGAGGCCCCAGGACACAAAGCCAGGCCCTACACTCCCAACACAAGAAGCTTGGGTCAGTGCCCTGTGCTCCCCAGCAGGAGAACCCAATCTCTTTAAAGGCCAGGAAATAAGCAACCACCATGAGCAAAAAGAAACGTACGATAGATTCTTATTGTGAGAACAGTGGAGATCAAGGCAGAAATTCTGAAGAGGACAACATTGTCAACAAACCCACATCTGAAACCTCAAAAAGGAATATTAACTCATCTGAAGCCCAAAAAGCCCTCTTAGAAGAACTCAAGAAGGATTTTAAAAGTCAAATGAGAGAGGTAAAAGAGTCCTTAAAAAATATAATGGGCACCTGAAAAAAAAAAGTACACTGAAGAAAACAAGTCCCTAAAATATAAAATTGGCCAAATGGGGAAAGAGGTCCAAAATCTGATGAAAAAAACAATTGGTTAAAAATTAGAATTGGACAAATAGACACTAATGACTCTATGAGACAGCAAGAATCAGTCTAACAGAAACAGAAGAATGAGAAAATGGATGAAAACATAAAATATCTCATTGGTAAAACAACTGACCTAGAAAATTGATCCAGGAGAGACAATCTAAAAATTATCGGTCTACTTGAAAATCATGATGAAAAAAAGAGCCTGGACACTATCTTCCAGGAAATCATAGAGGAAAACTGCCCTGAGGTCCTAGAAGCAAAGGGTACAATAGCCATAGAAATAATCCACCAATCACCTCCTGAAAGAGATCCCAAATTGAAAACACCAAGCAATATAGTAGCCAAATTCCAAAATTACCAGGTCAAAGAGAAAATACTGCAAGCAGCCAGAAAGAAACAATTTAAATATGATGAAACCACAGTGAGGATTAGACAGGACCTTGCAGATTCTACATTAAAATACTGTAGGGTGTGGAATGTGATATTCTGTAAGGCAAAGGAGCTTGGATTACAATCAAGAATCAATTACCCAGCAAAAATGAGGATGATCTTTCAGGGGAGGAGTTGGATATTCAATGAAATAGGGGACTTCCAAACCTTTCTGATAAAAAGACCAGAGTTCAACAGAAAATTTGATCTTCAAATACAAGACTCAAGAGAGACATAAAAAGGTAAACAAGACAGAAAGATGCAACACATTGTTAATAAGGTCACACTGTTTACATTCCTCCAAGGGAAGATGACACTTGTAACTCTTCATAACTGTAGTGTTATTACACAATGTTAAAGGGGTATACATAAAGTGGGTGTATATAAGTTGAGTTTGATGTAATGATAAAAAAAATTATAATCAAGTGGGTCAAATGAATCCAAGTAAGTGGATTAATCTGGTCTAAGAAAATGTACTGAGAGAAAAGGAAAGAAGGAGGCAGACAAGGGTAAATTACATTACAGGAAAAGGCACAAAATCCTATTACAGCAGAGGGAAAGAAGGGAGGGAGATGAACATTGTTTGAACTTTACTCTCATCAGATTTAGCTCAAGAAGGGAATAACATAATGAGTTAGGCATAGAAATCTAACTTGCCCTATAAGGAGTAGGAGGGAAAATGGAAAAGAAAAGGGAGAGGGGATAGAAGGGAGGGAAGAAGTAGAAAAGGCAAAGGGAAAGAAAAGGTAGGGGGCTAATAGAAGGAAGGCAGGACTGAGGAAGGCTGTGGTCAAAAGCAAAACACTAGTGAGGAGGAAAAGGAGGAACAAAAGCAGAAACGGGTGCAGGAGGGAAGGAAGGAGAGAAGGACACAGGTAGTAATCACAACTGTGAATGTGAATGGGATGAACTGTCCCATAAAATGGAAGTGGATATCAGAATGGATTAAAAATCATAATCCTACAATATGTTGAAATTGTAGGTATTAGAATAAGCAAAGAAGAAACACAGCTATCACTTTTTGCAGATGATATGATGATATACTTAGAGAATCCTAGAGGATCAAGTAAAAAACTACTTAAAATAATAAGCAACTTTAGCAAAATTGCAGGCTATAAAATAAACCCACAGAAATCATTGGCATTTCTATATATTACCAACAAAGCTCAACAGCAAGAGATAGAAGGAGAAATTCCATTTAAAGTGACTGTAGACATTATAAAATATTTAGGAGTCTACCTACCAAAACAAACCCAGGAATTCTATGAACACAATTACAAAACACTTTTCACACAAATAAAGTCAGATCTAAAAAATTGGAAAAACATCAGTTGCTCATGGGTAGGCTGAGCTAATATAATCAAAATGACAATTCTACCTAAGCTAATTTACTTTTTCAGTGCCATATCAATCCAACTACCAAGAAATTATTTTATTGAATTAGAAAAAAATAAACATAATAAGATGCATTTGGAAGAACAAAAGGTCTAGAATATCAAGGGAACTAATGAAAAGAAATGCAGGGGAAGGTGGCCTAGCCACTCCAGATCTTAAATTGTATTATGAAGCAGCAATCATCAAACTGCTTGCTACTGACTAAGAAATAGAGTGGTGGATCAGTAGAATAGGTTAAATATGCAAGACATAGTAGTCAATGACTATAGTAGTCTGTTATTTGATAAACCCAAAGACCCCGGCTTCTGGGATAAGAATTCACTCTTTGACAAAAACTGCTGGGAAACTGGAAAGTGTATGGCAGAAACTAAGCATAGATCAAAATCTCATGCCATATACCAAAATAAAGTCAAAATGGGTTCATGATCTAGATATAAAGGTTGATACTATAAGCAAACTGGGAGAGTAAGGAATAGTTTACCTATCAGATTTATGGAGAAGAGAATAATTCATGACCAAACGGGAGAGAGAGAACATCACAAAAAGCAAAATGGATAACTTTGATTACATTAAATTGAAAAGTTTTTGCACAAACAAAGCCAATGCAACTAAGATTAGAAAGAAGGTAGAAAATTGAGAAAGAATTTTTACAACCAGTGTCTCTGATGAGGGCTCATTTCTAAAATATACAGAAAATTAAGTCAAATGTATAAGAATGCAAGTCATTCCCCAATTGATAAATGGTCAAAGGATATGGACAGGCAGTTCTCAGATGAAGAAATTAAAGCCATCTATAGTCATATGAAAAAATGCTCTAAATCACTATTGACTAGAGAAATGTAAATCAAAGCAACTCAAAGATACCACATCACACCTATCAGATTGACCAACATGACAAAACAGGAAAATAATAAATGTTGGAGAAGATGTGGGAAAATTGGTGCACTAATGCATTGTTGGTGGAGTTGTGAAAAGATCCAACCATTTTGGTGAGGAATTTGGAACTACGCCCAAAGGCCTATAAAAATGTGCATACCCAGCAACAGTACTTCTTGGGCTATATTCTAGAGAGATCATACAAATGGGTAAAAGACCCCCATGTACAAAAATATTTATAGCAGCTCTTTTTGTGGTGGCAAAGAATTGGAAATTGAGAGAATGCCCATCGATTGGGGAATGGCTGAACAACTTCTGGTACATGAATGTAATGGAATACTATTGTGCTATAGGAAATGATGAAAAGCCTGACTTCAGAAAAACCTAGAAAGACTTGTATGGTTTGATGCTGAGTGAAGTGAGCAGAACCAGGAGAACATTGTACATGATAACAGCCACGTTGTGTGATGACTAATATTGATAGACTTAACCCTTCTAAGCAATCCAAGGATCTAAGACATCTCCAAAGGCCTCATGGTGGAAAATGCTATCCACATCCAAAGAAAGAAATACGGAGTTTGAATGCACATTGAAGCATAATATCTGTCATTATTTTTTCTTCTCTTGTGTTTTGTTTCCTCTTTCTGGTGGTTCCTCCTATTGGTTATCATTCTTATTTACAACATAACTAATGTGAAAATATATTTAATAGGAATGTTTAGGTATAGCCTATATCGGATTATATGCCATCTTGAGAAGGGAGGTGGGGTAGGAGGATAAGAAAAATTTAGAACTCAAAAGCTTATGGAAATGATTTTTGATAATTCAAAATAAGCCAATTTTGAAAAAAAAGAGGAGAAAAAAATTCTTTCCCAATTTTCTGCTTTGCTCCTAATCTTGGTTGCATAGGTTTTGTTTGTGCAAAAACTTTTCAATTTGATGTAAGCAAAATTATCCAATTTGCCTTTCATAATGCTCTCTATCTCTTGTTTGGTCATAAATAAGACTTGCATTTTCATAGAGCAAAAGGTCCATTTACATAGCAGAATAGGTTAATATGCATTGTAGAATATATGAATATGTAAAAAAGATATAATATGCTTAAAAATATATATATAAATATATAAAAATGTAGAAGAGGGATTTGCTAATATGGGGAAGATTCTTAGCCTTGTTGGAACTGTTCATGTGGTTACCCAGGATGCATACAGAAAAGCCCACTCAGGGGTATTAATGTACAATAATGATATTATAAGAAGCCTCTCTACCTCATAAGTTCACCTAAGGACAGTTCATTGCTATTACTGCACAGGTGTCCACTTAAGGAAAGTCCCTTCTTTGATTTAATGGTCAAACATCCTGAACAGTATTCTGTTTGTGCTGCTTTCTTATTGGCTGGCTTTTGTGGTCTTGTCCAAACCTAGATGGATGTGGTTGAGATCATGAACATGCCTACTGTTCTATGGAGGCATATGAGGAACTGGGACTGGAAGCAGTGGCTATTGGGGCTGGGGACAGTGGCTAGACTCCATTAATCATGCAGGGCCAGCTGTGGACTGTGATTTTTCTCTTCTCTCTTTCATAATGGCAACTCTGGTGGACCAGTGCACTACCCACTGAACCAACTTATAAAGGAACTTATATACTCAGGGAGAAAGGAAGCCATCCAGTGATGTAGAAATTGTGAAAGAATGCATTGTTGAAGTTGTAGGATGCTTAGACCCCGATAACATTTCAAAGTATAAACAACTGCCTCTTTCAAGGAGAACCATATTTGATCGGCAGCATGGACTATCCTTCAACTTTGCAGAACAATCCCATGCAATACTTCAAAAGGAAAATACATACCATTCAATCGCTTTGGTTGAATCAACTGATCCTACCTAGTTGGTGCAGGTATTATATTTAAATAGAGCAATCATGGAAGATTTTCTTTGCTATGAGGAATTCTGATTTTGGGCACTCATGCAAACAGATATCTCCAACAGCTTTCAAGATAAATGTTGTGAAGTTGGACAGAATAAATTTAGTGAGCTTATCTACAGATGGTGCATCTTCCTTGGTAGGA
>NW_020954312.1:0-2402 GCF_900497805.2 Vombatus ursinus
AGTTGTTTCAGGATATTCAGGCCTTGCTATTATGCCGTGTACACCCTCTTTATGTACTCCACGTTCGGTCTCATCAGTCCGCCAGTGGCCCCATTTTCTCTGGTAATGATATCGCGGATTCTGCCCTCCAAGCTAATCCATTATTCCTTATGCAGGTGGACCCTCAACAAGCCCATCATGTTTTCCATTTACCTGCAAAAATGCTAGTTCGCCTTTATGGCATCACCAGGGAAGAAGCACGCCGCATAGTACAGCAATGCCGCGCCTGTGTCCCCTTCCGGCCCCCCCCCAGCCAGGCTCCCAGCAACCCCCGGGGCCTCGCACCCAATCAGATTTGGCAGATGGATGTAACCCATTTCCACTCTTCCCTCATACATGTTTGTGTTGACACCTTCTCGGGATTAATAATGGCGTCCCTCCAACCTGGGGAGGCAGCCCGGAATGTGATCGCTCACTGCCTTCACTGTTTTGCCAGTCAGGGCCTCCCGCAGGTTATTAAAACCGACAATGGCCCTGCATATGCTTCCTCCGCTTCCTGATTATTTTGCCTTCGCTTTGGCATTCGGCACATTGCGGGCCTTCCTTACAACCCGACTGGGCAAGCCATCGTAGAACGGGCCAATGGGTCCCTCAAACGCACCCTTATTAAACAAAAAAGGGGGAGTGCCAGGGAGGCTCACTGCCGCCCAACTGGCTCAAGCAGTGTTTACGAGGAACTTTTTAATTGAAGGAGAAGACCACATTACCCCTGCCATGAAACAATTGCTCGTGTCCTCAGAAAGTCCACCAGCGCTTCCGCTGGAGACACCAGGTGCAAAGGAATGGGTCACAGTCTGGTGGAAAGACCCTGAAGGCCGGTGGCACGGCCCAAATAGGGTCCTAATAAGGGGAAAGGGGTTTATTTGTATCCAAACAGATAGTGGTCCCCAGTGGCTACCTACGAAAAACACAAGATTGTGCACCGACGAACCGACGAAGAAGGAGACACCGTCAAAAGAGGAGGCGTCGGAAGAACCGCACGGAAAAGAAAAGGAGAATGGATAAGTTGATGTTGCTCCTGGGGCTGCTTGGCAGCCTCCAGGTAACGTCCGGGGCCCATATTCCCCTACTCCGAACCACCAACTCCACACCACCCTATGTGTATTGGACAGTCATCCCAGGGTTTCCCCATGCGGCACCAGCGACATGGGTGGGCGACCCGGTGCCCCTGAGGTTGGCGGGATCAGGCCCCCTGGTCCTGGGCGGCCATAGCAGCCTTGGCCCAGTGGTCGCCAGGGTACTTAATAAGACAGTTACCTGGGAATCAAAGCATCTCCCCATATGCCTGACCAAGGCTGTCTCCGACCCGTGGTGTGCCCAGGTACAGAACATGACCATCAGAGAGATGCCACACGGGCCCCACTCCAACCTTGGTCAGGGGGATTTCTTACATATGTGGGCCATTGCAGCTAAGAATAGATCGGCAGCCTTCCAGCGCTTGCTGCAGGCTGCTGGGAGCAATTGCTCTGGGTCCAATAAGTCCAGGCCGGATGTCCCATGTAACAGGAAGGACTGGCTTAATGCCACCGGCTCACTCTTTGAGAACAGTGACCCTCCATCCTCCCCATTACCCCCTTGTCATCCCACTCCTAACATGTTTGATGTTATGCAAGTATGTTCTACAGGGCATCTGGTGTGGGGACCCGAGTTTAACACAACATCGAAAACTGAGGTGTACTTCATGGATGGATTCCCCGGACCCTACTTTCCTGCCCCCGTACCACACGTGCTGCATAACGCCACCCTGCAGACGCAACTCCACCTGTGGAAGGCCGCCACTGCTTTCGGAGAGGTCATCCACATGACGGACAATTCCGCCCCTTTAGCGGATAATGCCACGATCAACCGAGCGTGGTTTGACCGCCTCTTTAAAGAAGGATACACATGCACCGAACACCTTCACAAGGGACACTGCAACAACTTCACAATTCATACACAAACTGTCCGAAATATGGACATGTTCCTCCTCTGTGAGAATGCCACCATAACTAACACCTCCCTTGGGCTTAACGTGACTTGCCCAAATGGGGGGAAGCTCACCAACACACTCATGTCCATCAACATAACTAATGAGACCCGGGTGTTCGTGCTCACGACACCCCCTCTGACCTTCTTGCCGGTAGGAACGGACAAGCCTTTTGCCGACTCGGATTTCTTTCGGGCTGTCCTGAACCGGGGTAAGAGGGGCTTTGAAGTGACTGCTGTGGACTTCATTGGGCTAGTGGCCAGTCTGATCGAACAAGTGGAGATTAGCACCCTCTACAAGCGAGTAGGCCTAGTCGAAGATAATCTTAGGGATTTTATGCAGCTCACAACCAAGGCCTGGATTGCCCAACAAGACATTAATAAATTGGTGACCATAG
>NW_020954313.1:0-35781 GCF_900497805.2 Vombatus ursinus
AAACATTTCTTTACATTTCCTTACAAGTTATGAATGGGACATTCTTTAGTCTCTATGTAAAGTCATGTTGATGCACTTGAGAGAAATAATTATTTCTCTCTTATATTTAATAACTATTTCTTTAAAAAGGACCAAGGTTTTTCCCTTTTTCTACTTCCTCATTCAGAAATCACCCTCTGTGGGTTACTCAGGCAGCCTTTGAAGGGCTGATACTGAGAGGGAGAACTCAGATCTATTCAAAAAGTAAAGTTAGGTGAATTGATGGATTGAAGCCCATTGTGTTTTACTCAGACAAGTCTGGGAAAATGTGGAGTGGGAGAGGGAGTGGGAGAGGGAGAGGGAGCAGGAAAAGGGGAAGGAAAAGGAAGAAGGGGAAGGGGAGGGAGAGAGAGAAGGAGAGGCAGAGGGAGAAAGGGAGGGAGGGGGAAAGGGAGAGGGAGAGGCTACAAGGAGCTGAGTTACCCAATTCAAATGTGCCAAGTGGATTGCTATTCAGGCAGCTTAGACTACTCTCAGGTTGTGTTTGTCGTTCATTCTTGAAGAGCACCACGACATCAGGGAGATCATTACATGATTTATATGGTATGTCATATATATAATATATATGATATGTCTTATATATATAATATATGATATTCTGGAAGGAAAAGAAGTTTGGATTACAACCAAGAATCACACACTCAAGAAAACTGAATATAATCCTTCACGAGGGCAAATGGTCATTTAATGAAATCGAGGATTTTCCAACATTCCTCATTACAAGGCAAGAGAAGAATTTAAAAAATGATCTTCAAATACAATACTCAAGAGAAACATAAAAAGGTAAAAAAGAAATAAAAAAGAGAAAACATGGACCTCTTTGATAAGGTTAGACTTTATATTCCTATATGACTCTTAAGAATTTTATCACTATAATGGCAATTCAAAGGATTATATACATAGATAGAGGGTGCAGATGTGAGATAACTATGATGAGATGATATAAAAAAACTGAAAAAAAAAACAAAATTAAGGGGTGAAAAAGAAGACTGTACTGGGAGAAGAGAGAAGGGGAAGTTAGAAGGGGGCAAATTACAACACATAAAAAAGGCATACAATAGCTATTATAGAGAATGGGAAGAAGGGCAGGTGGTGGGCAATGCTTTAACTTTAATCTCATCAACACTGGCTTAAAAAAGGTAAAAAAAGATAAAAAAGGGATTTGCTTGAGTTCTCCCCCAAACCCCTCCATGTACCTGTAAAAATGACTCTAAATAAATTCTACAGCAGCAGAACCCACAAAAAGACAGAGTGAAAAAAATTTCCAGCCCAACACAACCTGGATGATCTGTTGTGCTGGGCTGGGAGAGGACCACACCAACACAGACCAGACCCAGGAAACCTGGAACAGGCCTCAAGCAACTGAATCACTGGTAGTGGTTTCCAGGTTTCTTAACCCACAAAACTAAAGATAACTTAGAAGGTAAGTGGGAAAGGTCTGGAAACCTGGGTGAGAGAGGAGCATGCTCCAACCTCAGCCCCAGTGCAGTCCTGGCAGTGGAGATAGTGGCAGAGGCTTCTTCCAGAGGTCTCAGCCCACACAGTAAGGAGACTGAACAACTGATCAGAAGGATATTACAGGGATTTCTCTGCTGGCACAGAGGCAGGATTCTGTTGTTTTGCCCATGCTTGGATCTGGGTCCCAGTCCTGGGTGGCAGTCCTGAGGCAAGGGAAGAGCACTAGCACAGCAGAGCTTGTGGCAGCAGTGGAGAGGAAACCCTTCCTCACAGTTCCAGGGCAGAAAAAGAATGCTTGTGGTCACTCACTGACCCAAGTACAGGCCAGGAGAGGAGTAAACACCTCTCCTTAGATCACACCACTTTGGAAGAACTGTAAATTTACAGCTCCCTGGAAGTATCTCTAAAAACAACTGCACAAAACCTCTGAAGCTTGGGATAGTACACCCTCTACAACGGAAGCAAAGCCCTTCCTTAACAAAGAGTTAAAAAGTCAAGTGATTGGCTGGGGAAATGAGCAAACAGAGGGGAAAAAACTCCAAATACAGAATCATAATTGGATAACAAGGAGGATCAAAACATACAATCAAAAGAAGACAACAAAGTCAAAGCTCCTACATCCAAAGTTTCCAAGAAAAATATGAATTGGTCCCAGGCCATGAAAGAGCTCAAAAAGGATTTTGAAAATCAAGTAGAAGAAGCAGAGGAAACATTGGGAAGAGAAATGAGAGTGATGCAAGAAAATCATGAAAATTGAGTCAACAACTTCCTCTTCCGGTAGCCAAGATGGCGGAGTAAAAAGGTAGTTGCTCTCACCCTCCACTATCAACCTCTGAAAACCCAGAAAATATCACCCCAGAAAAAACCCTGGAACAGCTGAACCATAAGAAAGATGGGGTGCAGGAGTGCAGTAGCCCAAGTAGCTAGAGGGATTAACGGGAAAGGCCCCTCTTACCCTCGGGGAAGGGGAGCACTATGGAATCGGGAGTCCTCTGGCCAGCTAGTGGAAAGACCCACTTTAGCACACCAGGAAGAGATTCTGGTTCCTTGGAATTCTACAGCAAATGGGTCTCCCAGTGCCTGAGCAATAAGAAGGGAAGCAGCACTATAAAGGACCCCAGGCAGATAAACACCCTGCAGAATTCATCTGAAAGGAGCTGAAGAAAGCAACCTAGAGGTGCCAAAAGTTCCAGCCTTGTTGATTCCAGCCCAACACCAGGTAAGCTGCCAGAACCCTACAGCCTCCAACTGCCAACATGAGAGGCCCCAGCACACATTCAGTGACCAAGACCTAGGCTCCCAACATAAAAAGCTAGGGTCAGTGCCCTCTGCTCCCCAGAGGAAGAGCACAATCTCTTTAAAGGCCACGGAATAAAGAAACACCATGAGTAAAAAGAAACATACAATAGATTCATATTATGAGAAGAGTAAAGATCAAGACAGAAATTCTGAAGAGGACAACATTGTCACCAAACCCACATCTGCAACATCAAAGGGAAATATGAACTGGTCTGAAGCCCAAAAAGCCTTCTTAAAAGAGCTCAAGAAGGATTTAAAAAGTCAAATGAGAGAGGTGGAGGAGTTCTTAAAAAGTACAATTGGCCAATTGGAAAAAAAGTACACTGAAGAAAACAAATCCCTAAAAAACACAATTGGCCAAGTGGGAAAAAAGTACACTGAAGAAAACAAATCCCTTAAAAATACAATTGACCAATTGGACAAGAAAGTGCAAAATCTAACAGAAGAAAACAATGTGTTAAAAATTAGATTTGAACAAATGGAAACTAATGACTCTATGAGAGAGCAAGAGTCAGTCAAACAGAAACAAAAAAATGAAAAAATAGATGAAAACGTAAAATATCTCATGGGTAAAACAACTGACCTGGAAAATAGATCCAGGAGAGAGAATTTAAAAATTATAGGCCTACCTGAAAATTATGATGAAAAAAAAAAAGCCTGGACAATAGCCTTCAGGAAATCACAAAGGAAAACTGCCATGATGTCCTAGAACCTGAAGGTAAAATAACTATAGAAAGAATCCACCACTCTCTGCCTAAGAGAGATCCCAAATTGAAAATGCCAAGGAATATAATAAATTCCAGAATTACCAGATTAAAGAGAAATTACTGCAAGCAGCCAGAAAAAAACAATTTAATTATCATGGACCCACAGTCAGGATTACACAGGACCTCAGCCTCTACATTAAAAGACCATAGGGCATGGAACATGATATTCCATAAGGCAAAGGAGCTTGGATTGCACTCAAGGATCAACTACCCAGCGAAAATGAGCATGATTTTTCAGGGGAGGAGATGGATATTCAATGAAATAGGAGACTTCCAAACATTCCTGATAAAAAGACCAGAGCACAATAAAAAATTTGATTTTCAAGTACAAGATTC
The DNA here is from genome assembly GCF_900497805.2 of Vombatus ursinus. Taxonomy (NCBI): domain Eukaryota; kingdom Metazoa; phylum Chordata; class Mammalia; order Diprotodontia; family Vombatidae; genus Vombatus; species Vombatus ursinus. The sequence goes on from NW_020954313.1 coordinate 3,900, forward strand.
AAGAGAGACATAAAAAAGTAAATTGGACAGAAAGATACAATATGTTGTTAATAAGGGCAAACTGTTTACAACCCTACAAGGGAAGATGACACTTGCAACTCTTGAGAACTGTATTGTTATTGTACCATGTTAAAGGAGTATACATAAAGGGGGTAGATATAAGTTGACTTTGACGTAATGATAAAAAAAAATTTAATCAAGTGGGTTAAATGGATCCAAGTAAGTGGATTAGCCTGAGCTAAGAAAATGTACTGAAAAAGAAGGATGCAAACAAGGGTAAATTACATTACAGGAAAAGACACAAAAACCTATTAGAGCAGAGGTAAAGAAGTGGGGGGATGAGCATTGTTTGAACCTTACTCTCATCAGATTTGGCTCAAGAAGGGAATAACAATCAGTTAGGTATAGAAATCTAACTTGCACTATAGGCAGTAAGAGGGAAAAGGGGAAAGAAAAGGGAGTGGGGATAGAAGGGAGGGAAGAAGCAGTAAGGGTAAAGAGGAAGAAAAGGGAAAGGGGTAATAGAAGGGAGGTGGGACTGAAGGAGGTGGTGGTCAAAAACAAAACACCAGTGAGGGGGGGAAAGGAGAAAGAAAAGCATAAGTGGGGGAAAAAAAGATGGAGAAAAAGACACAGATAGTAAGCATAACTGTGAATGTCAATGGGATGAACTCTCCCATAAAACGGAAATGTATACCAGAATGGATTAAAAACCATAATCCTACAATATGTTGTTTACAGGAAACACATTTGAAAAAGAGTGACACACACAGGGTTAAGGTAAAAGGCTGGAGTAAAATATATTATGCCTCAGCTGAAGTACAAAAAGCAGGGGTAGCAATCTTGATCTCAGAGAAAACAAAAGCAAAAATAGATCTTATCAAAAGAGATAAGGAAGGAAACTACATCCTGCTAAAAGGCACCATAGACAATGAAGTAATATCATTACTAAACATATATGCACCAAATGGTATAGCATCCAAATTCTTAGAGGAGAAATTCAGGGAGTTACAGGAAGAAATAGACAGCAACACTATACTAGTGGGGGACCTCAACCTCCCCCTCTCTGAACTAGATAAATCTAACCACAAAATCAACAAGAAAGAAGTCAAGGAGGTGAATAGAACATTAGAAAAGTTAGGTATGATAGACGTGTGGAGAAAACTGAATGGGGATAGAAAGGAATATACTTTTTTCTCGTCGGTACATGGCACATACACAAAAATTGACCATGTACTAGGGCATAAAAACCTCACAATCCAATGCAGAAAGGCAGAAATATTAATGCATCTTTTTCAGATCATGATGCAATAAAAATTATATGTAATAAAGGGCCATGGAAAGATAGACTAAAATATAATTGGAAACTAAATAATCTAATTCTAAAAAATGATTGGGTCAAACGACAAATCATAGAAACAATGAATAACTTCATTGAAGAAAATGTCAGTAATGAGACAACATACCAAAACTTATGGGATGCAGCAAAAGCAGTTCTTAGGGGAAGTTTTTATCTCTAAATGTTTACATAAATAAAATAGAAAAAGAGGAAATCAATGAATTGGGCATACAACTAAAAAAAACTAGAAAAAGAACAAATAAAAAATCCTCAATTAAACACCAAATCAGAAATATTGAAAACCATAGGAAAAATTAATAAAATTGAAATTAAGAAAACTATTGAACTAATAAATAAAACCAAGAGCTGGCTTTATGAAGAAACCAATAAAATAGACAAACTTTTGGTTAATCTAATTAAAAAAAAGAAAGAAGAAAACGAAATTACTAATATCAAGAATGAAAAGGGTGAAACTACCATCAAGGAAAAGGAAATTAAAACAACAATTGGTAAATATTTTCTTTTTGCATTCAAATCTTGGTTCTTTTTTTTTAAAATAAATTTATTTCTAGTTTTCAACATTTACTTCCACAAGATTTTGAGTTCCAAATTTTCACTCCATCTCATCCCTCCCCCCACCCCAAGATGGCATGAATTCTGAATACCCCTTCCCCTAGTCTGCTTCCCCTGCTATCTCTCCCCCCTTTTCTTATCCCCTTCCCCTTCTATTTTCCTATAGGGCAGGATAAATTTCTGTATCCCATTTCCTGTACTTCTTATTTCCCAGTTGCATGTGAAAACATTTTTTTAAAATGTGTTTTTAAAACTTTTGGTCACAAAGTTTTAAAAACACAAAAAAACCCCACCCACCCTCATTGAAAAGGCAAGCAATTCAATATAAGTTATATATGTGCAGTTATGCAAAACACTTCCATAGTAGACATGCTGTGAAAAACTAACTTTATTTCCCTTAATCTTATCCTGCCCCCCCATATATTCTATTCTTTCTTTTGACTTTGTTCCTCCTCAGAAATATTTGCTTCTGATGACCCCCTTTTCCAATCTGCCCTCCTTTCCATCACCTCCCTTCTCTTTTGTCCCCTTCCCTGCCTATTTTCCTGTAGGGTAAGACAGATTTCCATACTCAATTGAATGTGTATGTTATTCTCTCCTTAAGTCAAATCCTATGAAAATAAGATTCACTCATTTCCTCTCACCTTCCCCATTTTCCCTCCACTGTAAGAGCCTTTTCTTTTCTGTTTTTTCTTTTGTGAGATAATTTACCCAAGTCTATCTCTCCCTTTCTCTCTTCTCCTAGTATAATCCTCTCTCTCCCCTTAATTTTATTCTCCAGATATGACCCCTTCATCTTCAACTCACCCTGTTTCCTATATCTATCTATTTATCTATGTATCTCTATCTCTATCTATCTCTATCTATCTATCTATCTACATACATATATATATAATTTTTTTCCCTCTAACTACCCTAATACTGACAAAGGTCTCATGAGTTACAAATATCATCTTTCCATGCAGGAATGTAAACCTTAATTCAATCTGAACAAGTTTAACCTTAATAAGTCTCTTATGATTTCTCTTTCCTGTTTACCTCTTCATGCTCCACTTGAGTCTTGTATTTGAAGGTCAAATTTTCTATTCAGCTCTGGTCTTTTCATCAAGAATTTTTGAAAGTCCTCTATTTCACTGAATGACCATTTTTTCCCTTGCAGGATTATACTCAGTTTTGCTGGGTAGGTGATTCTTGGTTGTAATCTTATCTCCTTTGCCCTCTGGAATATTATATTCAATACCCTGAGGTCCCTTAATGTACAAGCTGCTAAATCTTATGTTATCCTGATTGTGTTTCCATGATACTTGAATTTTTCTTTCTGGCTGCTTGTAATACTTCCTCCTTGACCTGGGAACTCTGGAATTTGGCTACAATATTCCTAGGAGTTTTCCTTTGGGGATCTCTTTCAGAAGAAGATCAGTGGATTCTTTCAATTTCTATTTTGCCCTCTGGTTCTAAAATATCAGGGCAGTTTTCCTTGATAAGATGATGTCTAGGCTCTTTTTTTGATCATGGCTTTCAGATAGTCCAATAATTTTTAAATTCTCTCTCCTGGATCTATTTTCTAGGTCAGTTGTTTTTCCAATGAGATATTTCACATTATTTTCTAATTTTTCATTCTTTTGGATTTATTTTACAGTGTCTTGATTTCTCATAAAGTCACTAGCTTCCAATTGCTCTATTCTAATTTTTAAGGAAGTATTTTCTTCAATAATCTTTTGAACTTCCTTTTCTATTTGGCCTATTTTGCTTTTTAGAGCATTCTTCTCCTCATTGACTTTTTGGGCCTCTTTTGCCATTTGAGTTAAGCTACTTTTTAAAGTGTTATTTTCTTCAGTATTTTTTTGGGTCTCCTTTAGCAAGCTTTTGAATTGTTTTTCATGATTTTCTTGCCTCACTCACATTTCTCTTTCCAGTTTTTCCTCTACTTCTCTTACTTGCTTCTCAAAATCCCTTTTGGGCTCTTCCAAGGCCTGGGACTGATTCATATTTTTCTTGGAGACTTTGGATGTAGGAGCTTTGACTTTGTTGTCTTCTTCTGGTTGTATGTTTTGACCTTCTTTGTCACCAAAGTAAGATAATATAGCCTGACTCTTTTTGCGCTGCTTACTCATGATCCTGAATTTTGCCCAACTATATGCCAACAAATTTGACAATCTTAGTGAAATGGATACATATTTACAAAAATATAAATTGTCCAGATTAACAGAAGAGGAAGTAAAATACTTAAATAACCCCATCTCAGAAAAAGAAATTGAACAATCCATTGATGAACTCCCTAGGAAAAAATCTCCAGGGCTAGATGGATTTTCATGCGAATTCTATCAAACTTTTGAAGAACAATTATTTCCAAGACTATGTAGACTATTTGAGAGAACAGGTAAAGAAGGAATCTTACCAAATTCTTTTTATGATACCAATATAGTGCTGATACCATACCAAGAAGAGTCAAAACAGAGAAAGAAAATTACAGACCAATTTCTCTAATGAATATAGATTCAAATTTAAACAAAATATTAGCAAATAGATTACAGCAACTTATCACAAGAATACTATACTATGACCAGGATTGCAGGGCTGGTTCAATATAAGGAAGACTATCAGAATGATTCATCATATCAACACCAAAACTAGCAGAAACCACGTAATCATCTCAATACATACAGAAAAAGCTTTTGACAAAATACAACACTCATTCCTATTAAAAACACTAGAGAGCACAGGTATAAGTGGACTCTTCCTTAAAATGATAAATAGCATCTATCTAAAACCTTCAGCAAGCATAATATGTAACAGGGACAAGCTAGAAGCATCTCCAATAAGATCGGAGGTGAAACAAGGATGTCCATTATCACCACTGTTATTCAATATCATACTGGAAATGTTAGCTTTAGCAATAAGAGAAGAAAAAGACATTGAAGGTGTTAGAATAGGCTAAGAAGAAACAAAGCTATCGCTCTGTGCAGAAGACATGATGTTATACTTAGAGAATCACAGAGAATCAAGTAAAAAACTACTTGAAACAATAAACAACTTTAGCAAAGTTGCAGACTGTAAAATAAACCCACATAAATCATTGGCATTTCTATATATTCCCAACAAAGCCCAACAGCAAGAGAAATTCCATTTAAACTTACTGTAGACATTATAAAATATTTAGGAGTCTACCTCCAGAAACAAAGCCAAGAACTCTATGAACACAATTACAAAACACTTTTCATGCAAATTGAATCAGATCTAAATAATTGGAAAAACATCAGTTGCTCATGTGTAGGCCAAGCTAATATAATAAAAATGACAATTCTACCTAAGCTAATTTACTTATTCAGTGCCATACCAATCAAACTACCAGCAAACTATTTTAAAGAGTTAGAAAAAATAATAACAAGATTCATTTGGAAGGACAAAAGGCCCAGAATATTAAGAGAACTAATGAAAAGAAATTCAGGGGAAGGTAGCCTACCCATTCCAGATCTTAAATTGTAATATAAATCAGCAATCATCAAAACTGCTTGGTACTGGCTAAGAAATAGAGTGGTGGGTCAATGGAATAAGTTAAATATGCAAGACACAGTAGTAAATGACTATAGTAATCTATTATTTGATAAACCCAAAGACCCCAGCTTCTGGGATAAGAACCCACTCTTTGAAAAAAACTGCTGGGAATACTGGAAAAGAGTATGGCAGAAACTAGGCATAGACCAAAATCTCACACCTTATACCAAAATAAAGTCAAAATGGGTACATGATTTCGATATAAAGGCTGATACTATAAGCAAACTGGGAGAGCAAGAAATAGTTTACATGTCAAATCTATGGAAAACAGAAGAATTCATGACCAAACAGGAGATGTAGAACATTACAAAAACCAAATAGATAATTTTGATTACATTAAATTGAAAAGTTTTGCACAAACAAAGGCAGTACAACTAAGATTAGAAGGAAGGTGGAAAATTGAGAAAGAATTTTTACAACCAGTCTCTCTGATAGGGGCCTCATTTCTAAAATATATAGAGAATTAAGTCAAATTTATAAGAACACAACCCATTCCCCAACTGATAAATGGTCAAAGAAAATGAACAGACAGTTTTCAGATGAAGAAATTAAAGCCATTTATAGTCATATGAAAAAAATGCTCTAAATCACTATTGATTAGAGAAATGCAAATCAAAACAACTCTGAGGTACCACATCACACCTATCACAATGACCAACATGACAAACAGGAAAATGATAAATGTTGGAGAAGATGTGGGAAAATTGGAACACTAATGCATTGTTGGTGGAGTTGTGAAATGATCCAAACATTTTAGAGAGTAATTTGGAACTATGCCCAAAGGGCTATAAAAATGTGCATACCCTTTGTGCACTAGCACTTTGTGCAATAGCACTTCTAGGGCTATATCCCAAAGAGATCACACAAATGGCAAAAGGACCTACATGTACAAAAATATTCATAGCAACTTTTTTTGTGGTGGCAAAGAATTGGAAATTGAGAAGATGTCCATCAGCTGGGGAATGGCTGAGCAAGTTGTGGTATATGAATGTGATGGAATACTATTGTGCAATAAGAAATGATGAACATGCTGACTTCAGAAAAACCTGGAAACACTTGTATGGTCTGATGCTGAATGAAGTGAGCAGAACCAAGAGAATGTTGTACACAATAACAGCCACGTTGCATGAGGACTAATATTGATAAACTTAACCCTTCCTGGCAATACAAGGATCTAAGACATCACCAGAGGCCTTGTGATGGAAAATACTATCCACACCCAAAGAAAGAACTATGGAAGCTGAATTGCTAATTTTTTTCTCTTCTGTTGAGTTTTATTTCCTCTTTCTGATGGTCCCTCCTATTGGTTTTATTTTCTATTTACAACGTCACTAATGTGAAAATATGTTTAATATGAATGTAAATGTATAGCTTATATGAGCTTATGTGCCATCTTAGGGAGGGTGGTGGGGAGGAAGGGGGAGAAAAATTTTAAACTCAAAAGCGTATGGAAGTGATTATTGATAAATCAAAATAAATTAATAAGAAAAAAGAAAAATGAGTAGACAGATTGCTAAAGGAGAACCAAAAAAAAAATACTGGAGAAAATAACACCTTAAAAAATAGACTAGAGTTAGAGGGGTGGAGGCAAGATGATGGAAGGAAAGCAGTGACTGTCTTGAGCTCTCTCCCAAAGCCCTCCGAATACCTAAAAAAATGGCTCTAAACAAATTCTAAAGCAGAAGAACCCACAAAAAGACAGAGTGAAACAAATTTCCAGCCAAAGACGGGCTGGATGGTTGTTCAGAAAGGTATATCGTGCCAAGCGGTGAGAGGAGCGCAGTTACATGTTGGCGCGCAGGCCGCAGCTACCTGGAGCAGGCCTCAGAGGACTGAATCTTGGGCAGCTGTGGTGGTTTCCAGGCTTCTCAACCCCTGAATGCCAAAGACAACTTAGAAGGTCAGTGGGAAAAGTCTATGACTGTAGTGAGAGAGGAGCTAGGTCTCACCTGCAAGTCTAGAGTGCGGCCCAGGGTCGCAGCTTTTTCCTGAGCTTCTGGCTCACAGACTGAGGGGGTATTGAGTGGCTCATCAGAGGGGCATTGCAGGAATCTCTTTACCAGTGCTGAGGCAGGAATCTCTTGTTTTACTGGCACTTGGATCTGGTTCACAGTTCTGCGGGGTGGTCCTGGGGTGAGGAGGAACACTGGTGCGGTGCAGCTTTTTGTGGTGGTGGAGAGAAAACACCTTGCCCCTTATCATACCACCTTGGAAGAACTGAAAATTTACAGGTTCCTAGAAGTATCTCTGAAAACAGCTGTACAAACCCCCGAAGCTTGGGACAGTACACATTTCACATTGGAAGCAGACTTTTACCTTAACAAAGCATTTAAAACTCAAGTAATTGGCTGGGATCATGAGTAAGCAGCGCAAAAAGAGTCAAACTATATTATCTAACTTTGGTGACAAAGAAGATGAAAACATTCAACCAGAAGAAGACAATGAAGCCAAAGCTCCTACATCCAAAGCCTCCAAGAAAAATATGAATCAGTCCCAGGCTTTAGAAGAGCTCAGGAGGGATTTTGAGAAGCAAGTAAGAGAAGTAGAGCAAAAGCTGAGAGTTTTGCAAGAAAATCATGAAAAACAAGGCAACAGCTTGCTAAGGAAGACCCCGAAAAAATACTGAAGAAAATATCACCTTAAAAAATAGCCTAACCCAAATGGCAAAAGAGGTCCAAAAAGCCAATGAGGAGAAGAAGGCCCTAAAAAGCAAAATTGGCCAAATGGAAAAGGAAGTCCAAAAGATTACTGAAAAAAATACTTCCTTAAAAATTAGAATAGAGCAATTGGAAGCTAGTGACTTTATGAGAAATCAAGACAATGTAAAACAAATCCAAAAGAATGAAAAATTAGAAAATAATGTGAAATATCTCATTGGAAAAACAACTGACCTGGAAAATAGATCCAGGAGAGAGGATTTAAAAATTATTGGGCTATCTGAAATCCATGATCAAAAAAAGAGCCTAGACATCATCTTTCAAGAAATTATCAAGGAAAACTGTCCTGATATTTTAGAAACAGAGGGCAAAATAGAAATTGAAAGAATCCCCTGATCTCCCCCTGAAAGAGATCCCCAAAAGAAAACTCCTAGGAATATTGTAGCCAAATTCCATAGTTCCCAGATCAAGGAGAAAATATTATAAGCAGCCAGAAAGAAACAGTACAAGTATTGTGGAAACACTATCAGGATAATACAAGATTTAGCAGCTTCTACATTAAGGGACCACAGGGCATGGAATACAATATTCTGGAGGGCAAAGGAGATAAGATTACAACCAAGAATTACCTACCCAGCAAAACTGAGTATAATCCTGCAGGGGAAAAAATGGTCATTCAGTGAAATAGAGGACTTTCAAGCATTCTTGATGAAAAGATCAGAGCTGAATAGAAAATTGGCTTATCTCCAGTACATTTAATGTGGATGATAGTTTTAGATAGATGCTACTTATCATTTTAAGGAAAATTCCACTTATTCCTATGCTTTCTAGAGTTTTCAACAGGAATGGGTGCTGCATTTTGTCAAAAGCTTTTTCTGTGCGTCTATTGAGATAATCATATGATTTCTGTTACTTTTGTTTTTGGTATGGTCAATTATGCAGATAGTTTTCCTAATATTGAATAAGCCCTGCATTCCTGGTATAAATCCCACCTGATCATAGCATATTAACCTCAGAATAAACTGCTGTAATCTCTTTGCTAATACCTTATTTAATTTTTTTGCATCTATGTTCATTAGGGAAATTGGTCTATAATTTTCTTTCTCTGAAAGATGATACCATCTAGGTATCAGCATCAAATCTGTACTATAAAAAATTTGCTAAGACTCATTCCTCATGTGTTTTCCTAAATAGTTTATATTGTATTGGAATTGGTTGTTCTTTAATGTTTATAGATTTCACTTGTAAATCCATCTGGCTGATAACTTAAAAGTAGTTTAAAAATACCAAAAGTAATAAGATCAATAATTTCTTTGTGTGATAATCTGAAAATGCAATTGATGTCATCTGAAGTTTATTATTTGTGTTATTACTGTATTTCTCCATTTTAATCTGGATTTTGATGCATATGAATTGGACTTTTTAATAGGAAAGGGATGTGATAAAATCTTTTTGAAAACTGTTAACTTTTAATGAAGTATATTTGGTTATAATCACATAATAATGATAATGCTAATATTTACTATGAGAGCAGATGTTTTCATTTGAAATCTTGGCTTTTATGAAAATATATAAAGTAGTTTTAGGTTGTAGTTTGAACAAATTAATGATGAGATGAGTGATTCTCTGTGCAAGGTGATTTAGAAATGTATTTATCTAAATTGGTCATGGGTTGTTTCAAGTTTTAAATACATTATAATGTGCAAGGTATTGTTCCATTTCTAAATTGTGCAAATTGGTAAACAATTATTATAATCTAGATGTTGCTAGATTAATAATCATACTGTCAGAGAAAAAGAGAAAAAGGGAAAAAGAAATGAATGGGTTAGGAAGCTGTTAGGTCATTCTATCTGACCATGTATTATCATATTTTTGAAGTACTATAATTTAAGACATCATAAACTTCCAAGTTATGGCAATATTTAAAAGGAAGTTTCAGTTAAAATTATTTGGTTAAATCAAATATTCTTGTAAATGCCTTAAAGGAAGCGCTCACTTTAATTAGGGATTATTTATTTGAACATGACCAGAAGTTTTAAAATTGTTCATTCGATGTATGATGTGTATAATAGAGTCCATCTTTTTATAACCAGTGATCTTTAGCCACATACCTAAAATGATCTCATTTTAATATGGCCCACCTCCCAAAGTTGATTGTCATCCCTAGGGAACACCTACTTTTCAAAGGGCATATAAGGCTGTACCACCAAAATCCAACTCAAGCCAGTTCTGAACTGGCCCCCTTAGGGGTACCAGGTTTTGGACTGAAATCCCATGCAATGCATGTCAAACCTGCTTGAGAGAAATTAAACTGTGGACACACACACCCTGATTTTGTTTGTCTCTTTCTTAGAGCTGACTGTTTCAAATTGGGGTTCTTTTTGGGAGGTTCACACACCTTTGTCAAAGTGTTCCTCCTCAACTCTCCTCTTTTGCTTCCCGAATTTCCCCACATCAGTTTATCTTCCTCCATGCAGGGCAAAAGAATGGAATAGAGAAACATGTAATAATCTCTGACCATATGCCAGGCTTTGTAATAAACATGCTGCCTCCCCTTGAATTCCTGTCAGTATTTTATCCACCTCAAGGGTCTCAATCCTTAGTTGCAGTAGTACCTAAAATGTCTATTTTGCATCTTGGAATTTATATCTTTGGATGGGAAAGTTAGATATTCAAAAAAAAGCCTGATATTCAGAGCATAGCAAAAGGTGAAGGGAAAAAAAGAGGCTGGGGAATTGAGAGGCAAAGAGACATCTTGAATATCATTAAGAGCACAGTGATTCACTAGGAAATACCTGAAGAAGATATTCTTGAAGGGAAGGCCTTGTTTTTACAGATCCCTAAGGACATTTCTGAAGGGTTTTATCCTTATGGACCTCAATATCTCTTTAACCTAGTGCTACAGAGAGGGTAAGGTTATTTGGACTTCACAGATCAGGGATTTGAGGCACACCCAGATATATCCAGTCCTCAAGTGAGAGGAATATAATTTTGATATTATGAGGGTCTGATTGAAAAGAAGCTTCAGATTCCCTCCAATTACAGTGTCATGATCCTCTGATATGTGTATGAATACACATGGGATATATATGTATACAGATAGATCTGCATACACACACATTGGGAGGATCATATACATAATACTGATATATAAATATATATGCATATATATTAAATGTATCTACAGGTAGATATATTTTCCACATGCACAGTGTATACAAAAATGCTATAGGATGCATAAAAAATGTTCAATAATTCCTGATCTCCATCATGTTTGACAACTACAGAGAAATTAGTCGCCATGGACAAAACATATAAACCATTAAAAGAATATATCTTATCTCTGTACCTGCAGGCAACAGAAATGGAAAGATTCTCAGGGACACAAAGGAGATTAGATAGATAGATAGATAGATAGATAGATAGATAGATAGACAGATAGATAGACAGACAGATAGATAGGTAGATAGAGAGGATAGGATAGATTGATGGATGGATAGATGGATGGGATAAATGTTAACTGGGAATTGGAAAGAAGCCAAAGAGCTTGAAAATTTTTCAGCCTCATACTTCACCTGTTATTCTAAGTGGTCTCCTTGTGCTCAATGTCCTTGTCTTCCCTCTCTAAGTCATTCTCCACACGGCCTGTCTGAATGAGGGGGTTTATGTCTGGTCTCATATTCCTTTTTATCACTGTGTCTCTTGCACAGTAATACATGGATGTGTCCTCAGCTTTAAGGGAATTCATTTGCTGGTGCAGCATGCTGTTGCTGTTGTCGTTTGAGATGGTGAATCTGCCTTTCACAGAGTCTGCATAGTCTGTGGTTCCTCCATTACTATAGATATGTGCAAGCCAGTCCAGTCCCTTCCCTGGAGCCTGGCTGACCCAGTGCATGCTATAGCTGCTAAAGGTAAATCCAGAAGCTTTGCAGGAAAGGCTAAGAGATCCTCCAGGCTGTCTCACATCACCCCCAGACTCTACCAGCTGAACATCACAATGGACACCGGCAAGCAAAGAGTCATTTAAGACAATAGTCACATAAATACACCACTTCAAAGAGTGTATCCTTGGTCAAAAATCAAACAAAAGACAAAACTACCTTGTAAAATATTCAGAATGAAAATTCCATTCAGTCCAAATCCCGTTGTTCAGACTCTATAGTGTCAGTCCTTAGGAGAGAAAGGCCACACAGATGAAAAGCTCCTGTCTCAGAGCTGCAGACACAGGTGTTTGATGGTTTTCATCCCTAGAGGGAGGATCCTAATTTGCATGTCTTTGTTTACTGTGAGGAAGAGCAACTGCCTCCCAGAGGGATGAGTCCCCTCCCTGAGCTGCAGAGAGAAGTTTCCCCCAGATTTAGTTCTAAAACCCTGGGGAAGGTTAGTGACACTGAAAATCTAAACATCATTGGTAAGGTCTCAGTGTCTATCCTTCTCCATCACTCCAATTTACTCTCAGTAAGAAAGGAATGCTCATTAGGCTTTTCTATGTTGTTGATATTTTCCTAGCTTATCCCAAGGTCACGTCTAATTAGAAAGGCATTCAAATCTTTTGTCATTTATCTTCAGAAGACATTGGATCTACTTTATGGATTCTTTTATTTTGTGGGGGGTTGAAGGATAAGGTGGTATTTCTGAGCCTACTCCTGACATCTCTGCTTGCTTATAGGGCTAGTTTTTGCTCATTCTCTTTGGAACTGGATTTCATGCAGATTTTTTACCCCAAAACACATTCATGGTCCCTTATATCCAGGGTATGCTCTGTTGCCATGAGAGAGGTCATTGTGAAGTTTTTGATTTGAGCATTTATACTTCAGAAATCAGCAGACATTGAAAATCAGGGCTTGACTTTAATTGGTTTTCTTAATTGTTTAGACTTAACAAAGGGAGAGAGAAAACATTAATAATGTAGATTAAACAAAAGTGTATCATTCATACATTTTTCTGCCTTGAGACCTGCTTGTTAAAAAACTTACCAGGGGACAGCTAGGTGGCACAGTGGATAGAGCACCGGCCCTGAAGTCAGGAGGACCTGAGTTCAAATCTGGCCTCAGACCAAACACTTGACACATACTAGCTGTGTGACCTTGGTCAAGTCAATTAACCCCAATTGCCTAAAACAAAAACAAAAACAAAAGACTTACCAGCATACTCAAGCTCATATCTCAATTTGAGTTGGAAGAATTGAGGCACAAAATTAATGGGGCATAATAAAACCAGCTGAATTTCTTGGATCCTCCAAAGTGTCCCATGTTTTGTTTCTGAGAAGGACTCTTTGTGTGTGGTAAGACAGTGACACCATATCTTCTGGGGAATGTGTATATCTTCTGAAGTATCTGGGAACAGGTACACGCTGAGCTTCAGACTGAAGGGGCCTCCCCCTCAGAGCAACCAAGTCTGCTGCCACCTACTGTACACAGTGACTTCAGCCAAGACAACATTTTTCTGGCTTATCTCCAATTTATAGTAATTTTTCTTTGTAGTTGATTTGAGGATTTATAATACTCAAAATGACTTAGTCATTCAAAGTTGTTCTTAGAATACTTTTGTTGTTACTGTGTACAATGTTCTTCTAGTTCTGTTTATTTCACTCTTCATTATTTTTTCATTATTTCAGCCTTTCTATGCTTTTTTAAAATCTACCAGTTTATCATTTCTTATGGCATAGTAGTATTCCATCATAATCATATATCACAGCTTGTTTGGCCATTCCCCAAGTGATGAGCATCCCCTCAATTTTCAATTCTTTGAAAGCTGCTATAATTACTTTAGAATATATAGGTTCTTTTCCTTTTTCCTTTGATCAGCTTGGGAATCTGATTTAATAGTGGTACTTATGGGTCAAAGGTTATAAACAGTTTTATAATTCTTTGGGCCTAATTCCAGGTTGTTCCATAAAATGTTTGAATCAGTTCAAAGTTTCACTGATAGTGAATTAGTGTTCCAGTTTTTCCATATCCCCTCCAATATTTGTTGCTTTCCTCTTCTATCATCTTATCCAATCTGATAGGTTTAAGATGATATCTTAAAGTTGTTTGAATTTGCATTTCTCCAATCAAGAGTGATTTAGAGCATTTTTCATATGACTGTCATTTTGATTTCTTCATTGAAAAACTGTCTCTTCATATCCTTTTGACAATTTATTAATTGGAAGATGACTCATATTCTTATCAATTGGACAAAAGTTTTATATAGCATATACGAAACATTTATCTGAGAAACCACCTTTAAAAATTTTCCCCCAATTATCTATTTTCCTTCTGATCTTTGCCACATTGGTTTTATTTCTACAAACCCCTTTTAATTTAATGTAATTGATATTATCCATTTTACACCACACAATAAGTTGCCCTTCACTCCATAAGTTCAATAGGTAATATGGGTCATATTCTTCTAATTTTGCTATAACATCTACCTATCTATCTAGGTCATGCATGCATTTTGACCTTACCTTATTTCAAAATGTAGTTCCTCGGAGAAGTTCGTCAGCATTGTGTGTCAATTTCATGATGTCATGCTTGCCAGGGTCTGGATAATGGACGAAGGTCTTGTACTTTCCCATTCACCAATGGAGTGAAACAAGGCTGTGTGCTCGCTCCCATGCTTTTTAGCATGATTTTTTCAACCATGTTGTCAAACACCTTCAGTGAGGACAAACAGCATCAAAGTCAGCTCCAGCACTGATGGTAAATTCTTCAACTTGAAAAGGCTACAAGCCAAGACCAAAAGTGGAGGAAGTGTGGGTGCATGATTTTCTGTTTGCAGGTGATTGTGCACTCAGTGCAGCCTCTGAAGCTGAGATGCAACAAAGTATGAATCTATCCTCTGCTGTTTATGCTCATTTTGATCTAACACCAAGAAAACACAAGTGTTCCAGCAGCCAGCACCATGCCATCCATATGTGGAACCACTGGTCACAGCAAATGGAGAAGTTTTGCATGCTGTGGATAAATTCACTTGCCTTTGGCAGTATTCTTTCCAGGGATATACACATTTATAATGAGGTTGATACACACATTGCCAGAGCTAACTTAGTATCTGGGAGGCTTTGAAGGAAAGAGTAGGAGAGAAAAGGTATTAGACTTACTACCACACTGAAAGTCTACAGAGCTGTTACGCTGACCTAATTGTTGTATGCCTGTGAAACCTATATAGTATACCAGCACCATGCCAGGAAAATGAATTGCTTCCATTTGAACTGTCTTAGGAAGATTCTGAAGATCACCTTGTAGGATAAAATACCAGACACTCGGGTCCTTTTGTGAGCTAAACTGTTAAGCATTGAAACCCTACTGCAAAGAGCACAGCTTCAATGGACTGGCCACATTGTTCAAATGCCAAAAGTATACTTGCCAAAAAGACTATTTCATGGAGAACTCACACAGGGCAAGTGCTCACAAGGCAGTCAGAAAAAATGGTACAAAGACACTCTCAAGGTTTCTCCTAAGAATTTTGGAATGAATTATGTAACACTAGCACTAGACCACCCAGCATGGCATGCCGTCATCAGAAAAGCTGCTGTGCTCTAGGGATAAAGCAGAATTGAAGAAGCTCAAAAAAAATGTGAGATATGCAAATTTAGAGAATCCACCCTTAATGTTTACATGTGGACTATTTGTGCCCAACTTGTGGTAGAGCATTCTGAGCTTGCATTGGTCTAATCAACAACAGTCAGATGTACTGTAACTTGACTCTAACATAGTGATGTCATTTTGGTCCTCTTTGAAAACAAAGGACAACAACCAATCAATCTTGGTAAATGGTATAAAACATTGTTCTTATGTATTAAAGCCCATTGTGCCTGGGAAAATGTGGATTATCCCTTTCATCAGACTAGGATGTGAATTCAAATAATTCTCTTTGACCAAAACCAAGTGATTAGAATCATATACTCCACACCCTCAGTAGAATAGTTCCATATCTCAGTATAATATTCATTCTCTCATTGTTGACCAATCAGAGATGATTCCAACTCTCAGGAACACACATTTTTCCATGGGCATTGAGTGGGTTCCATGAGGGATTTTGGTCAAAGAGAGATGGCCAAATGACCATCCTTTTATTAATAACATACTAGCATTATTACTAAAATGATTAGGTACTGAGAAGCTATGCCTCTCAATTATTTTTTATGTATCAGACATGATGTATGTGATTGCTGTATGCATATAGTACTGAGAAAATTAAAATTAAAATGGATCTGTTGAGGTTTAGAGTTGTAAGAGTGCTGAGACCCCAAAATCACAACACTGGATCCTGCCCAAATGAATTTGACCAATCCTTCTTTCAGCCAAAGACAAGGTTTATTAGAACATTGGGGTGGGTGAGATTTAAAGAATCTGCCAGATTGGACAGACTATTAAGGAATCTCAGCATGTGTATTACTAATGCACCTGGGTCAGATGTTAAGAATCTGAGACCCTTAAGGAAGGACAGATGGACCTTATATACAGAAAGACTATGGGAGGGATCTAGGAGTGACCAAGTAGTCTAGGGTGACTGGAGGAGGATCCTAAGGAGTATCTGGATGGGAGTGACCAGTAAGCTGGGGTGACTGTGAAGTAACAGAACACCAAGGACCTGGACCCTGTGGCCAAAGGAGAATGGAGCCCAGATAGGATTAAGGGTGGGAAGTGACTGGGAGCCATAGGGAGGTGAGAAAATGGAGGGCTAGGTGAGGTTAAGGGTAACAGGGAATTGGGAGATTGGGCTTAGGAGATAATGAAAGGCCAGTTGTTAGGATTATAGCCTCAGAAGAACCAGAGATTTGACCATGTGGGAAAGTTCAGGACTTGTTCTTTTTGGAATCCAGATCCCAAAGACATGATCTTTACCTTTTAAGGATTCAGATCCCATCCCATCAGATCCTGTGTCATTTTCTTATTGATCCTATTTACAGCTAGTTGGTTTTGTCCTGTAACTGACTTCTTAGTCTCTGTCTCTAAACTTAGTTCAGAATTCCACTGACCTGTAAAGGGTTAAGTTTAGAAATCCAGTTCTTTTGCTAACCACTTTTCTATTCTTGCCTCAAGGAATTCTGCTAACTTTGGAAGATAGGATCTGCCATAAGGGAGCTGGGCCTAATATATTTTCAACACCTTCAATCCTCCAATGATTTCTGGTTTGCTGTCCAAATAATTCTGGGCCATTATCTGAGGCCTTACAAGTGGACTCAATCAATAACCACATCTTAGTCATGGGAAAGAGAGGAGGAGGGCCGTTGGTGGCTGCCCAGTTTCCAAACAATTATGGTGTAACCCACACTCAGATATATAACCAACTATGTTGTCCTTAAGCACATGATGTTACCTATACTGTTTTGTTCTTTGTTCTGTAGTTTCCAAAAACCTCCAAAATGGGAGCTGTTCTTTGTCTTGAGGTCTTTGGCTGGAGATTGAGGCAGCCATTGAACCATCTTATTCTCAGGTCATTCTTCTTGATAATAGAATGTTATCTTGCTTAGAGAAATGTGTTTGAGTTTACCTTTTTGTTAAATTTAACTCTCAACAATATTTAATAATTATGGCTATTTTTTTCTTAATGTGTTAAAATGTCAGAGAAACTACTCATGTACATAACATGGAAATCATGGACAGAACACACTCAGCAATATTGGAGAATCTCATTCATGAAGAAACAGAAGGTCAAATCAGCAACAAGCATTTATTAAGCACTTACTATGTGCCAGGACTGGTGCCAAGAACTGGGGATGGAAAGGCAAGAAACAGTCCCTGTGTTTTAGGAGATTGCATCATTCAGGGAGAGACCATGAAAATAAATATGCTCAAAATATATGTAGTATATATGACTGTGTATTTGTGTGTATGTGTGTGTGTATGTACGTACAGGATATATCCAGCACAAAGACACTGGAATTAGTATTGGTGAAGGTAGAGGGGGGCAGAATTTTGGGTGCCAAAATGGAGAAGAGGCAGGGATGAGGAGGAGAAGAATTCCTTTTTTATTTTTTGGGGGGGTGGCGGGAAGAGGTGGGGAGACATGGAGGCATTCTGGGTGAAGTGACTTGACCAGAGTCACACAGCTAGCAAGTGTCAAGTGTCTGAGACCAGATTTGAGATCAGGTCCTTCTGACTCAAGGGCTGGTGCTCTATTCACTACACCACCTAGCTGCCCCTAGGAAAAGAATTCAAAACACATGAAGTAGGGAAATGAAATCTCTTGTGAAAGAAACAACAAGGAGGTCAGCATCACTGAATTACCAAGTATGAGGAAGGAAGCAAAATAGAACAAGATAGGAAAAATAGGAAGGGGCCATGCTATGAAAGGTTAGAAAAGCCAAATAGGATTTTATATTTTGTCCTGGAGGTGATACAGTCACTGGAATTTGGGGGAAATGGTCATATCTGTGCTTTAGAAAGATAATTTTGATATCTAAATTTAGTATGGACTAGAGTGAAGAGAGTACTGGGGCTGGGAGAACAAGCAGCAGGCTAGCATAACAGTCCAGGTTGAGCTGGTAAGGGCCTACCTCAGAGCAGTTGCAGTACCTTGAGGAGAGAAGGGAGAGTATAGGAGATATGTGATGAAAGTAGAATTGACAGGACATAACTACCAATGAAATATGGGGTAGCAGTGGGAGTCAGAGTAAGGCATTAAGAATGATAGCTAGCTACTGGAAAAGTTGCTTTCTCCTGGGATAGAAGAAAAAACAACACAGGCTATGAATAGAAATGGTTCAGATTCTGTCTACACCTGCTACTGGATCCAGGCATCTTGTATTATGTGCATCATGAGCTCAAACCCCTTCTGGACTCACTGGCCCGTCACCTGGCAGGGGAAGTTTCTGTGTAGTCTCACATTCCTTTTCCTCACTGTGTCTATTGCACAGTAATACACAGCTGTATCCTCAGTGTTAAGGGAAGTCATCTGTAGATATAGCATGCTGTTGCCATTATTTCTGGAGATGGTGAATCGACGTTTCACGGAGTCCGCCTAGTATGTACTACTTCCAACCTTATTGATACTTGAAACCCATTCCAGTCCCTTCCCTGGAGCCTGGCGGACCCAACCTAAGTAGTAACTGCTGAGAGTAACTCCAGAAACTTTGCAGGAGAGACGCAGAGAACCCCCCAGGCTGTCTCACATCTGCCCCAGACTCCACCAGCTGTGCATCACACTGGACACCTGCAACATAGAGACATTGTATTAAAGTCAATAGTCACATTAAGTCACCACTTCACATTGTCCTTCCCTCTCCATAAAACTACCTTGGAAAATAATCAGAAGGAAAATCCAGTTCAGTCTAAACTTCATAATGAGTTTCCAGGTTAGTCCTCAGCATGAAAGGACACAAAGAGCTTGAGCTTGTCTCCCAGAGGAGGTACAGGTACAGGTTTGGGGCTACTTTTCCTCCCAGTAGGGAGGGACCCAATTTGCATGTCTTGCTGTATTCAAAAAGAGAAAGAACACCTTCTTCCTCACAGGGAGAAGTTTCTTTCCTGAACTTCAGAGAGAAAGTTCTCCTAGAGCTGGTTCCAAAGCACTGGGGAATGTTGCTGACACTGAGATTCCCAGAGCTAATGGTTTTGACTCAGTATCAATCACACCACATCACTTCAATAATTCTAAACAGTTGGGTTTCATGTAGTAGGCATTTCTGTGTTCCTAAAAAACTTCTTATCAATGTTAGTCTCATTTCTGATTGTCAAACCTCCTTAACCATCTCACATTTCCAAAGATTAACAGATTGACTCTGTTATATAAATCACTTTCTTCCCAGGGTCTCTTGTCCTGATTCTTGGCACCTCTACTACTTTCTGAGTCTTCTTTTGTTTCCCTTTACCTAAAATTACATTTCACTGAAATTATTTATTCACAGTCCCATTTGTACTCTTTCATTACCATGCTAGAAGCAGCTCATTTTCCTTATTTCACTCTTCTAAGTGTACATTAAGAAAATGCATGTCTCTCTGAAGAAACATCTTGTCCTCAGAAGGACATATCCTGTTTGATAGGAGAGAGAAACTTTTATCCTCTGTGACACTGACCTAATAGTCTGATTTATGGAGCAATTATGCTTCAGATCTCTATGAGACGCTCCTCATGTTTCAAGTACCATTGTCATTACCCAGAATATCCAGTTCTACTGCCACCTACTGCAAATTTAACTTTTATTTTTTATTCTCACTTCCACTTTTCTTTTTTTCCCAGAAGAGGGATTTGTAATTTCAGAGTCATTATGATTTTAGAGAGCTAGATCCAGAGATCTTATAGAGCTCATCATTACTTTTTGAAGGATTCAACTCAGTTGAAAAAAGTCACTAATTCCTCTCTTGGTCACCATTATAGCTGTGGAATCTTTATGACAAAGTAGGAGGGGTCTGAGCCATGTCTTTTTGTTTTCTCTCCCCTGTTATTGTGATTACATTTGAAGCGATTCCTTTTTATTCCCTTATTTACTAAATTAAGGATAATTTATAATACAACTGAGTTGTGAATGGAGTTCAATGACTACAGAAGAGAAAAATTCATGATGATCCTCTTAAAGTGCTGAGTTCACAAATCACTGTTTCAGACATGCTAGTGTAAGGGTCATAGATTTTAGACTTTTTCTATTTCAGTTGCAAAATGATCACCCTATGTGTCCTATTCTTAGATAGTAAAGGTTGCAAAACTTGAGAGTGTCCCATTCACTGTTTGTAAGGAAATTTAGAAAAAATGTTTATATTATTTTTACTTCCTTAATTGACATGAACAATTTTAATCAACCTCAGAGTATTTGGGGTCCTTGCTTGTATGAGGAAGGCAACTGATGCCACATGGGCAAAGACTGGATTAGCCAAATCTTTTGGGTTGTTATAAAAAAGCAATCTAGTCAGTTTTGTTGTAAACAGAGGGAGAGTCAGTTCTGCTGTCCAGAGTTGAGCTAAGGATAAAAAGCTGGCCAGGCGATATAATTGTAAGCCTTACCCAGCAAAGATACTGTTTCCACAAAGAGAAATATGAAAGTTTCACAATAAGAAAGAGGAAGTTAGGGTCATAAAGTGGCAGAGACTTGAGTTGGCTTGGGCATATGTATTCTTCATATGTATCGTTCAACTAGCATATTCTATGCCTGTGCCCACTCTTCCCCCCAACTCTGTGTATTTTTGTGGGAATGTGTGCCTCATGTGTGTAGTTAGAAAGCTCATGCTATAACTTTTGACTTTGCTTTGAACTAATTGTATCAACTGGTTTGGAATCATGAGTGTGGATTTACAAACTACTGGGGGTAACTCATGAATATCCAATCTGAAAAAATGACTTGGAGAAATAGGCCGAGAGGAGGATGCTACATCAGAAATAACATTTCTCCCCGTGCTATCTGGAAAAAAATTGTTATATTTCCTTCAACAAGAATATAAATAGGGGTGGAGCCAAGATAGTAGAGTAAATGCAGAAACTTGCTTGAGCCCTCCTACCAAACTCTTCCAACTACCTGTGACAAACAGCTCAAAACAAATTCTAAAGCAGCAGAGCCCACAAAAAGACAGAGTGAAACAAATTTCCAGCCCAAGACAATCTGGATGGTTGACTAGAAAGGTCTATCACTCCAGGCTGGGAGAGGAACACAGTTCAGCATGGGTGCACAGGCAAAACAGGTCTCAGCAAAGCTGGAGCAGGCCTTAGAGGACTGAATCAAAGGCAGCTGTGGTGGTTTCCCGACTTCTCAACCCACAAATGCCAAAGAGAGCTTAGAAAGTCAGTAGGAAAAGTCTATGACCACAGTGAGAGAGAAGCTAGGTCTCTATTTATTGCTCACATTTTCTGTCCTGCTTTGTGCCCCTGGGGTTGGGAGAATAGGAGAGCCCAACACTTATATAGTCTGATCCAACATACCAGCCATCCTTTTAAGTGAATCAACTGCTGCATATGTGGACACTCCCCTTTATCTTTGGGGGAAGAGTTGCCCCTAGTGAGCATGAGGTCAGACACCCAGGACTCACGTGATTTTTATTTTGCAATCATTAAGGCAAATTTCAACAAAATACCAAACTGTATTGACATAGGTGTGAAAAATAATTTTGCCAACTTATTCATTTCTATTTGGGAAAATATCATGAATGCTTCAAAATTCTTGCCCCGCTTCTCCTTTGAACTTCTGCCCTATTGTCAGGCTATATGTGGGTACTATGTCAGAAGTGGCTTAACCTAGGTCCCTGACAATTTCGATGGCATTCATACCTATATGGACTCAGTTCACATGGCCTGGAATAAGTTCCAAGAGGATGAGGAAGGGCTAACCTTGAACTCCAAATTCTCATGGATAAAGTATCTGTTTGTGCATTTGTTTTGTGTTTCCTCATAGGGAATGCATGTTATTTGTGCTTACAATGCCTCCCTTGGTGCAAAGAACCGATTCCCAAGCTGACTCCTGTCAAGATTTTAGGAGACGACCCATTTTCCAGAGCTTTCCAGAGTTTTCCAGAGCGCAGCAAGCAGGCTGTACCCTGACCTTGGCATAACAACAATCCTTTGTGCTTACCTTCTGGATGATTTCAAAATCCTGGAATTGTTTCATATACAGATTGTATTGCTTTGACCAGCACCAGATGTTCTCTGTGCTTGGACAATTACCAGAGAAGCTCAGACAAGTAACCGTGTTACACTTATGAAGTCCCACTATGAATCACATCCCTCCTTATCAGGGCTATAGCTCACTGTGCAGAAATTGGTATAAGTGTTGAGATGCTGGGCCTCTGCATTAGGGGAGGGATACTGGCACATGTGTCCTTGCTTGCAAGGCATTCACCTCACTTTGAAATTAAATTTCTTTTTGATTCCTGACTCCCCTGTCTCTAGCCTGCTCTGTTCAGCTCCAGCCACCAACAGGTTAGAGGCCAGTTCCTTCCAGTTGACACTCCAAAGTTATAAACAGCATATCTTCAAATGATGCAGTTGGGGATAGTGGAATGATATAGGTTGTCCTTTGTTCTCAAGGAGGACCAAAATGACATCAGTATGTTGGAGTCAAAGTACAGTTTGTGCAACTGTTACTTATCAAACCAATATGAGCTTGGAATGTTCTATCCCAGGTTGGGCAAGGATAATCCATAGGAACATTTAAGGATAGAAATATCTCTGAATTTGAACATCTCATAGTTTTGGCTTTTGTTTTTGTTTTTGTTTTTGTTTTGTGAGCCACTGCAATTCTACTTCATACATAGAGGACAATTGCTTCCTTCTTTGATACAGGCATCCCATGTTGAGCAGTCTTTTGCCATCTTCTCCCATGTCACACAATCATTCCAAAGTTCTTCAGAGACCTTGAGAGTGTCCTTGTGTTGCTTCTTCTGACCACCAGGTGAGTGCCTTTCTTGCATGTGTTCTTCATAAAAGAATCCTTTAGGCAAATGTATGTTTGGCATTCGAATAATGTGGCTAGCTCATCAGAGTTGCACTCTGTGCAGTAGAATTTGAATGCACAAAGGAGAGATTGTGAAAAATCAGTCCCTGATGCAGTCAGTCTGAGTGACCCCACCTTTTAACCTTGCTCAATCTTTGGCTACATGGAAAGTTAGCCTGGAGGTAGTCAAATGCACTAATTCTATCTCTTTAGCACTAATCATATCTCCTCAGCACTAAGTCTCTCTATGATGCTATAATAGGGCAAGAACTCAGGGGACAACAATACCAGTTCCTCGTTGATAACATGTAACAATCAGGATTATTTTACCATTATATGGGTTTTAAGTCAGATCCAGCTTGGTGTGCTAATAAACTCCTTTGGTCTTATTTCCTGAGTTTGCCTTACTTGATCACGCTAAGGCCATTACCAACATGTTCTTTACCAAAATGCTTGCATGTGTAAAATTACTTAGATGGCAAAAAGATGATATAATTAGTCCAAAATGGAAATGCAAAGATTTACATTTCAAAGATAATAGAATTAGATCATATGATCTGCCTGATTTAATTGATCAACAAACTCAGAAACTCTCTAGCAAATGATTATCTTAAAACAGTGAGAAATCCTTTTGCCCTTGTCAAAATATTAGGAGAAACCCTATTTTCCAGAGCTAAAGCTCAGGAAGCAAGCTGTGCCCTGAACTTGGTAGAATAACAATCCTTTTCACTCACCCTCTGGATGATCTTAGCACCAAAATCTCAGAATTGTTTCACACCAGCATCAGGAGATCTCAGAGCTTGAACAAACACCTTTAGTACCCATGTTCTGGTCATGAAGTTCTACTAGGAATCAAACTGGTCACATTGTTGCTGTTACCCCTCATCGTCAGGGCTATAACTCAATGCAGGGGCTTTGGTGTAAGTATTGAGATTTCTCCGTACTGCCTCTCCCTTTCCCCCACCCCACTAGCTGTTTTGCTTGCCTTTAATTATGTTTGATTCTTGACTGTCCTGTTTCTAACTTTCTTTGTTCAGCTCCAGCCACCCAAAAGTTAGAAACTGGTATGTTTGACAGGTGGACTTTCTGTTACCAAGGTGAGTGAACTAGGCATCATGGGAGATTTCTTTCTCCAGAGTCCTACCCTGTCCCTAACTCATCTTGTGTATCCACTGTCCTTTCCTAGCTCTAATCCTGGGCTCAGGCTCTGATTGAGCTCACCTTTTTTTGTGAGAAATACTCCAGAGCCACTTCTTTAAGCCAGTTCATTCTGAAACACTATGGTAAGGATAACCATTCTTAAATGCACACCTTTGTCATTTGGCCCTATTTCTTACCTCTGTAAATTTACTACCACTGGCCACTGGTTGTTTTGTTTTGTTTTATTTTTCTGCACCCATCATCACTGTGTGCCTTGGTTAAAATTAGAATTTTAATTGTGCACCCAATTAGAATTGATTTGTGAGCTAGCCTGCTATTTATAGCTGTTTTGTCATTTTGACTGTGTTTTTTTTTTAAATGTAAAATGTCTGAGTAGATTCTTCTACTCTGAGAGATTTAAAATGCAACCAATCAGAAAAACTACTGAGGCCTGTAACCAGTGAATTTAGAACACTGGGAAAGATTAATGAACTTTCATAATTGAAGTAGTTGTCTTGGTAAGCAGAACTAACTCCCACTTTGAGCTTTCCACAGGAGATTAGGTTATAAGAAAAGAGAAAAGAAAACCTGTTAGACACTTTTTTTTCTCCTGACATTTCAACACTGGCAAAGTTGGAATTACAGAAATAAAGTCAAATAATCAAAATTTGTAGAACAATTAAAGACATCTTAATAGATTCTGGAGGTTTGGAGAGTAATCATTAAGGGTTTGAAGATTCATTATTTTAAAATTGCAGGGGAGAACTCCTGAGACTTTGGGATAATTCCAGGAACTCACTCCCCTCCGAAATATTTCATCAAGTTTTGGGGTACCACTCTATACAATTTGTTTTAAGGAAAAGCAATGATTAAATTGTATAAAGCTTTTGAAAGTAAATGGCAAGATTAATAGCTTCATTGTTGTAAGACAATGAAGGAAAAGAGCTAGTTTGGAGGTAATACTGGGGTAAGCAGGCAGTAGGAAAATGGTTTGCACTTTATAGCAGTCTTTGGTTCACCTCTTCTTGAATGATGGTTTAAACCAGAGATCCCCTGTAACTTCACTAGGTCAGAGACTCACTTTCTCTGTCTGTTAATCCTTCTCAGATCAAATTCCCAAATACAGGTGTTGAAAAAAATTACTGGAAAATGTAGGAGAACTTGAATTGTTTTCTGCCCCTCGAGCCATGCAGTTCAACACTTTAAGGCCCATCTGGTGGAAGGGGGCAACAAGCTGCAATGGGGCCCAAGCCTCTCGTAGTGGCTCAAGCACCCCTTTGGCCCTGGGCATCCTGTAGCCCACTTCTTTAGGCAAGCCTGGGGGCATCACCCAGGTGCATTACATCCTGCTCACCCTGCTCCTGTAGCAGCAAGTAGCCCCAACCCCAGCAGCATCTGGTGCCAATAGCTGCAGCTGTGAGAGGGTCAAGGCCCACAATCAGCATCTGCTTTGCCCTGCCACCAGGACCTACCATCAATGGAAAGTCTTTGCATTAGCCACCCTGGCACTGGTATTATGCAGCCAGTGCCCTCTTCCACAACCCCCAAAGCCCATTCAGTGTCTCCAGTGCAGGACCAGTCCTCAGTAGATCCTGCCCATCTGCTCCCTGGGAAGGTCCTGGTGCCTCTGATAGCAACTACTGGGGCAGTACAAAGAGGGATGCCTGCCAACATCTCCTCTGGCGAGCCCATCCTTCTCTGTTCCCGGTTGCAGAACCTTGTTAGCTGTGTAATCTTAGGCATGTCATCCTACCTCTATTTGCCCCAGGTTCCTGATCTATAAAGAGAAAAATTGAATGCTTGGAAAGCATATTCATTGGTTTAAAGATGTAGTTTCAATATACCAATAATGAGATCAAGTATTTGCTGCATGAAGCCCCAGAATAAGGGTAGTATTTATAAGTAAGGGTAAATGGAATGTTAACTGCTAGAGAAACACCAGGAAAGATATTCAAGCACTAAGTTTTGGTTAGTGAAATGTTGCTATTTAAGGTAAAAATTCCTGGGACTTTAATTTGTTATGTTTTGAGCTTTGATTACAAAGGATAGTTGTCTCAATTGTCATGAAGCTAGTAGAAGAAAACACCATGAGCTGCTGTCTGAGAACTGTTAAAAGTGGATGTCTATGCCTGGGAAAAGTTTTGGGGATGACTTAGGCATGGCCTAGATAGCACCCTCCTGACTCTATTTCCCCATTTTACTATTTCCTTGCTGAAAAGGAAAATTCCCACCTGGTTAATCCTGAGCTTTCTTTTTGATACACTGTGACATGATTGGCTGTCAGATATGACTCATGCCTGGAATCAAACAGAGCTAAGGGAGTTTCCTCCCCTCTATTATGATACATGACATGGTTATAACTATATCCCTCTTTTTCCTTTCATTGCAAATATCTAGAATCAAGAAGTTCTGTAAGTACAATACTAAATCTATTAACTGATAGATTGATACTGGTACATCTTTGAGTTACTCTCATAGGATGCAGGTATGAACATCTTACAATTATAAACTATATTTACGGACAAATTATAATTTAGGGATGTTATCCTCCTAAGGAGGAAATGATTAGACCAGAATAAGACAAAGATGTAAAAAGTTTTCTAAATAAATGGAATAGTAAATTTTGAAAAAGTAACAGTATTAGATTGTTTTTTCTAAAAACTATATACAGATGTATATGAGTGGCTTCCAAAAATTATGTATCATTGAAATTCAGGCTGTGAGTAGTCTTACCAATAAGTACTCAAAATTGGATTAAGAATTTCTTCATTTTAATTAAGAATTAAGACTTTTACATATAAAATTGCATTAATAATGCTATAGAAAATGAAGTTATTTTCCCGTTTTTGTACTATCTGTCTGATCATTTTGAAAGGCAGAGGAACAGGCCATAAATGAACTTCCTAAGAAAAAAAGCACCAGGAGCAGATGGATTTACAAGTGAATTCTATCAAACATTAAAAAGTCAGCTAATTTCAATGTTAAATAAATTATTTGGAATAATAGGTAAAGAAGGGATCCTACCAGACTTTACACGAATACATATAATACTGATGCTTAACACCAAAAATATCATATGATTATGTCAGTAGATGCAGAAAAAGCTTTTGATAGAGTACAATGCTCATTTCTATAAAAAAACATTTGAAAATATAGGTAAAAATGTGTTTTTACTGAAATTGACAAACAGCATGTTTGTCTAAAACCATCAACAAACATTAATTGTAATATGGATAGAATAGAAGCCTTCCTAGTAAAACCAGGTGTGAAACAATGATACCTACTATCACCAATATTTTTCAATATTGCATTGAAAATCCTAGCAATAGTAATAAAAGAGAAAAAGAAAGAGAAGGAATTAAAATAGTGAATGAAATAATAAAACTATCTTTTTGCAGATAATTTGACAAACAAAATCCTGCAGGTACTGTACTGAGTAGAAAGCATGAAATATTAAGTAAGAGATACCCCATTTAAAATAATTGTAGACAATATAAAATACATGGAAGTACATGTGTTGAAACAAACCCAGCAACTAATAGAAGACTTAAAGAACAAGAGAAATGTATATTATTCATGGGTCGAAAGGGCCAATATAATAGAAACAAAGGACAAAAATTCAAGAGTAGCAAAGGTCCTAAAAAATTGTAAAGGAAGGAGTTTTAGCATTATCAGATCTTAAACTATATCATGAGACAGTAATTATCAAAAACATTTGGTATAGGCTAAGAAATAGAATGGTAGCTCATAAAGTAAAAACAAAATAAACTATTTTCATATCAGGTACTGGATTTAGATAAGGATAGAAATAGCAATTGGCATATAAGCTGAAATTCTCTGAAGCTTCAAGATTGGAGAACCAAATTTAAGGAATTGTAGTAAATTGCATTGCCTTGTTAACTAGCAGAATTATCTAGGAACCTCTAGATCTGGAACCAGAGAAGCAGAGCCCCTTTAGAGCTGTCCTGAGAATAAAGCTTATTGTCCAAGAAAAGATATATAGGGAAATAATAACTACAAGAGACACCTGGGACTCAATTTGTGCTGGTTAAATGTATATCATGAATGGGCTACCAGGATACAAGGATACTTGATATTAATTAATATTGGTGATAACTAATGTATTGCATTGGTCTTTTGAGGTGTTTGTGTTTAAGTTTTCTTGGTTACCTTGGTGACATGCAAATCTCCTTTCTCAAACTGATTTGTTGTGAGAACTCTAAGTTTGAGGTGTACCTACCTTAATGAAACTATACAATTATGAGAATAGTGAGAAAAATTTATTGCATTGTTTGAACCTATCCCTGCCTGGCTAGGAAATTGTATCATCTCTATCTGTTGTTTAGATACTCTTAACTAAGGGCATATATTATGCTGGTGAGAAACTCAGATTCAAAGAACGATGCAATGACCCTACCAGATGCTTCTGACTACTCCCATAGCTGCCAAACCTGTGGGTGTTGACTCATGAATCATCTGAAGAAAGGCCCTGTCCTTGAGTGGATGGCAGACCCTACAAGGACCTCAAGGTTCCTCTAGTACCAACTTGGAAGGAGCTGACAGCCAGATGAGACAGCCCTTCTAAGATTCCAGACAAGGGTTGAGTGTTGTCCCAGTTTTTTCCTCCTTCATAGGTGATCCTTTGAAATAACTTCCAGTGGCTAAGAATTGGACATAGAAAGGAAGCCCAACAATTGTGGATGGGTGAAACAAGCCCTGGTATATGATTGTGATGCAATACCATTGTACTATAAGACATGTCATTACAAACTGTCACTACAAGCATGATGATTCTAGAAAAACTTGGAAAAACTTACATTAACTGATGCAAAATGAAGTGAGCAGGAACGGAACCCTGTACACAGTAACAGCAATACTGTATGATGAAGAACTGTGAATTTTTTTTTTTTTTAGCAATAGTTTTCTCAGCAATGCAATGATCCAAGACAATACTCAAGGACAAGTGATAAAGCATATTATTTGTGACAAGAAAGAACTGATATTATCCGAACAGATACTGAAGCATGCTATTTTTCATTTTCTTTCATTCATTCTTTTTCTTTTATTCAAGTTTGCTTGGGCAAAATGACTAATATGGGCATGTTTTACATTAAAAAAAGAAAGAAATCCCAAAATTAAAACTGTCGGAAATATCACAGCCAATATCTACACATTCCAGGTCAAAGAAAAAATCTATCAAACATCGAGAAAAAAAGAGTTCAAGCACTAAAGGAGCCAGTCAGAATAACACATGATTTAGCAGGTACTGTACTGAATAGAGAGCATGAAATATTATGTTCCAAATTGCAAAAGATGTAGACTTAAAACAAAGGACAAATTACCCATCAAACAGAGTATAAATCTACCAGGAAAACAAGGGACGTTTAATGAAGAGAGGACTTTTAAGCATTCCTTATAAAAACAATGGATTGAATAGAAAATTTGACTCAAACATAAGACTCAAAAGAAGCATAAAAAAGTAAAAAAGAAAGAGAAATGATAAGGAATATAATGATGTTAAACTGTTTACATGACTAAGGGAAGATGATGTATGTAACTCCCAAGAAATTCACTAATTATTGCAGTTAGGAGGAGTCTACACAAAGTACACTGGTGCAAGTCAATAATGTGAGGATGATCTCAAGAAAAAAATGGAGGGATGAGAAAGAGGAATGTTCTGGGAGAAAGGGGAAAAGAGGGGTCGAATAGGATAAATTATCACACAGAAAACAGGCACCCAGTAAAGAACTTCTATAGTGGATAGGACAATGGAAATTGGGTGCGCAATATTTGAATGTCACTCTCAACTGAAGTGATTTTAAGAGGGAAATTTATATATTCTATCTTACCCAATAGGAAATTAGGATGGAATGAGATAAGAGAAAAAGAAGAATGTTGAGAGAAAGGGTGGATTCAGGGAATCTGTGGTCAGAAGGTAAGCAGACTTTTGAAGAGGGACAGGGGCAGTGGATAAAGTGCTGGCCCTGGAGTCAGGAGGACATAAGTCTAAATCCAGTCTCAGTTACTTAGTAGCTGTGTTACCTGAGCTAATTATTCAACCCTGATTGCCTCAGTTTCCTCATCTGTAAAAAGTGAGCTGAAAAAGGAAATGGCCAACCATTCTAGTATCTTTGTCAAGAAAATTCTAAATGAGGTCATGAAGACTCAGACACCATTGAAAGGACTGAAGAACAACAAGGTTAAATGAGAAAGAGAAGGATAAATAGAAAAAATAGGAAAGACACACAAGTAATCATAATTGTAAATGAGAATGGGATGAATCACCCATAAAAGAAAAACATATAACAAAATAAATTCAAAAATCTAACAGTATATTGTTTACAAGAGACACACAACCACAGAAGGACATACACACAAAGTTAAAATAAGGGATAGGAGCAAAACTTATTATACTTCAGCTCAAATGAAAAGAACAATGCAGATGTAGCATCATTATCTCAGATAAAGCAAAATCAAAAACAAACCTAATTTAAAAATAGAATCAGAAGAACTATATTTTGAAAAAAGATACTGTGGAGAATAAAGTAATATCAACATTAAAAACATATGCATCAAATGACAGAGCATCCAAATTCTTCAAGGAAAAGTGAAATGAGTTGTAGAATGAAAGACAGTAAAATGATAAGGTAGAGACCAAAACTTACCCCTCTCAGAACTAGATAACTCTAACCATAAAATAAATAAGCAAAAAATTAAGGGAACGAATAGAATTTTCTTTCTTTTTTAAAAGTGTATTTTATTTTCAATTCATGCCACTGGACAAGCATTTCCATAACACAGTACAAAAAAACAATGATGATTGCACATGAAACTGTAAATCTACCATGTGCAATTTTTTATTCGTTCCAAATATAGAAGAAAGTTGTCGTTTAATTTCTTTTTTCTTTTTTTGTTCCCTCCACCCCCACCTTAGAAGTGCCTACCATTAGACACAAATATGTAAATATATTCTATACGTACTTCTATTCATCAGTTCTTTCTCTGGATAACATCTTTCTTCATATGTCCTTTATTTTTAATTTGTTTATTTGTGGTAGTTGTAATGACTTAAGTTAGTCCAAAATCACTCAAAGTTGTTATTTAAACAATATTGCCACTACTGTATAGAATGTAATCCTGGTTCTGCTCACTTTGCTCTTCATCAGTTTGTGGCAGTCTTTCTTTGCCCTTCTAAGATCATTGAGTTCATCACTTCTTATAGCACATTAGTATTTTGTCACGACCGTACACCACAACTTGTTCAGCCATTCC
>NW_020954314.1:0-20766 GCF_900497805.2 Vombatus ursinus
AATACAAGGTAGTTAAAGAGGGAGGGTCTGTAAGCTGAGAGGACAATCAGGAAAGGTTCCCTGTAGAAGGTGGTTCTTGAGTTAAATCTGGACAGAAGAGAGAGGGGTTCTATGAGGTGGTGGGGAGGAGGATGGAGGGCATTCCAGGCATATGGAACAGCTAGTGCAAAGGAATGGGGATGGGAGATAGAATATGAGGATAAGAGAGAAGGCCAGGTTGGCAGAATCATACAGTGCAGGAAGCGGGGAATAACATCCAGTGACCCTGGGAAGATGGTTGAGGCCAGGTTGTAAAGAACTTTCTTTTCTTTTTTAATTTTTAAAAACATTTTTACATTCAGTTCCAAGTTCTTTCCCTGCTCCAACCATTGAAAAGGCAAGAAATATGATACCCATTATACATACGAAGTCACACAAAACATATTTTGCACATTAGCCACGTTGTATGTGGAGGGGGGGAGTAAGAAAAATAAAGAAAATGAAAAACAATATGTGCTTCAATCTGTACTCAGAGTTCATCAGCTCTCTTTCTGGAGGTGGAGAGAGTTTGTGAAGAGCTTTAGAAGCTAAAGGGAGGATTTGATTTTATAAAATATGTGGAAATTGTCCTTTTCCTTTTCTACAGCTTCCTTCCATAAGGACTCAGGGTATAACTGCCTCTGATAGAATGTGAGCTCCTTGAGGGAAAGGGATGTTTTATTTTTATCTCCATGTCTTCAAGACCTAGCACCGTGTCTGCCATAGATATGCTTAATAAATGTTTGTTGATTGACTGAAAAAATAGATACAATTTGGAAAGCACTTTGTCAACCTTAAAATGCTATCTATAAATGCTAGCTATTATTATCATTATTGGTGTGAAAAGGATGGTCACCTGTAGACTGCTGACAACCCAATTCAAGACTTTGTGCCTCTCCTGGACACAGTTTTCTGTTTATTGAGTTGAATGATCTGCCTGGGTCAGGCTTGAGAAGCAATGTGGTAAAGGGGGAATAAGAGGAGTTGGGGGTGAAGAATAAGCATTTATTAAGCACCTACTACGTGCCACGCTACTGAGTGCTTTCCCTATAACTACCTGGGAGGCAGGTACTATTACCATCTCTGCTTTATTCTGGTTGTTGAGCTGTGTCCAACTCTTCATGACCCCATTTGGGGTTTTCTTGGTAAAGATACTAGAGGGGTTTGCCATTGCCTTCTCTAGCTCACTTTATAGACAAGGAAACTGAGGCAAATAGAGGTAAGTGACTTGCCCCCAGGGTCACACAGTTAGTAAGCGTCTGAGGTACACGGGGGAGAAGAATGTTGGACTCAGAGTCAGATCAGAATCAAGTAACTAATGTTCAGTTCCTAGCTCTGACATTTACCCGTGTGCCCTGGCTCACAGGTGTCACCTAAACACTCTCTCTGAGCCTCCATTTTCTCATCTATAAAATGGAGGCAACATGCCTCGAAGGGTTGTTATGAGGAAAGTGTTTCACAAACCTCTAAGTGCGCTATAAATGTAAGTCAATCCGCAAGCATTTATGAATTTCCTATTCTGCACCAGGCACTGTCCTCGCTGTTGGGACTGCAGAGATAAAAACAAGACAGACCCTGTCCTTGAGGAGCTTCCATTCTGTGGAAGGAAACAACGTACATAAATACAAAATATGTACAAATGAATTGGGGGGCACTAAAAAGTGGAGTGACCAGGCATGGCATTTGAAACAAAGGAAGCCAGGAGCTCAAGGAAGCAGAAATGAGGAAGGTGTGCATTTCAGCCTCTGTTGACCTATAAGTAAAAGGCTTAGTCATGAATGGTTTTTGCCCTCCCCTCTCCCCCACCTCCCCTGCAGCCTGGGGTCCTGGCCTGGAAGCTTTTACTGTGAATTTCACCATCACCAACATGATCTACACAGAAGACATGGGGCGAATAAACTCCACCGAATTCAACTTTATTCAGCAGATTCTGCACAACCTGATGAGGCTCCCGGCTTGCTGCCCCTCCTCCCTCCACCTGCTCCTTTCATCAGCAGTCCCCCGCCTAGCTCACTCCCCTTCTCTTTTCTTTTCCAGCTCAACCCTTTTTTTTAAGAATAGCAGCCTTGGCTCCAGGTATTACGAGTGCAAGCTGACCTTGCTGAGGTGAGAACCCCGAGAGATAGCGGCCCAAAGTTGGAAGGGACCCATATCCTTAATGTACATTCTTGCTGTATATAAGGCCACCTCCTTCTGCCTCTTTGTCTCCCAAGCTGGGATAGCTTTAGCCCTATTCACAGCTGATCCATTTGGATGCAATTATCTCTTTTCCTATCCTCAGACCACAGGGATTAAGAGTCAGAGTGAAATAGCAAAGTTTGGAAGAGAGGCAGGCTTGTGGAGGGGGCAGGGAGAAGGGAAGAGATGCCAAGTTCCATCTTGGATAGTCTGTGTTTTGAGATGCCAGTAGTACACACAGATGGGGAGAATCTTTTTGCCCTTAGCTCACCCAAAGACATGGTTGGGACACTTCAAAAGTGTATTTTACTAACAGGATTTTACACACACACACACACGTGACAAATGGTTAAAGGATATGGGCAGACAATTTTCGGAAGATCAAACATAACTTGTGAATAATCACTTGGAAAAACATTCAACCTCACTAATAATCAAAGAGATGCAAATTGAACAATACTGAAGACTTAACGAATAATAATCAAAATGGCAGAAATAATCAAAATCAGTCACTCGAATTTGTGGAGAAACATCATTACATCATTCACTGATGATGCAGTTGCAAAATTGCAGAATATCTTTGGAGCACAGACCATCAATATATAGTAAAAGTGACAAAAATGATCAGATTCATCATGTGGTTAGCAGAGAAGAGCCAATTATAAAACATTTGTATGTGCTCCAAAATCCACATGAACATTGCATCAGCCAAGCACCTTGCACATGCTCATAAAGACTGGACTCATTAGCCAGTCTTCTTCTTATATTAGTTTTTAGGAAAGAATTCAAAGAGTTCATATGAAGATTAGGTAGGATCCAATCTACTAAAATTCTACAGGTTTTCAATCCTTTCTGCTGTCTCCTACCATCTGGAAGGAGTGTACCTAAATACATTCATGCCTTGTCCCCCATGTCTCACCTGTCTCCATCCTGCCTCAGCCTTTCCTTTCTCACATAAGAGGCTAGAGATTGCATTGCTCATGCCCTGTTACAACAGTTAGCTCACTTTTAGCTTAGGGCTGAGGTAATGGCCCTCAGGTCCACATGGTCCTTTTTCTCTGCTATTTTATGGAGTTTATGTAAGGAAAAAGTCACTAATTACAATTAATTCTAATAGCTCTGACCTCCCACACCACCCTGTTAGGAAATTCCTCACATTCAGAGGATTGACTCTGAATGTTTAATTTTTAATTAATTCAAATTTTGTCTATTTCCCATTAACCCCTGGCTTCTTTATATTTGGGGCAAAATCAAGACACAGAAAACACTTAGGTAAAAGAATTAATCAGAGTGTCATAGTGCCTGTTACTGGACAGGCCGAGAGGGAAAGAGCAGACCTTTTGGAAGGTGCACTCAGTCCTTGAAGGGGTGAGTACAGTCAGTAGCTTTCAGTTAGAATTCTCTGTTCTGAGATCCCTCTTAGGGCCTCAATGGCCTACCTTGAGCTTTCGTTTCTCTGACATGTCTCACGTCTTCTTTCAGTTCCTTCTTTTGCCTGTTACTCCTGTGTTGCCATTTTTTTCCAGCTCAGCTCATTAAGCTCTGCATAAGGCTAATGATGCCATCTCCCTACTTTTTCTTGTCATCTCTCTCTTTCTCTCTCTGTCTATCTCTCTTTCTCTC
Source organism: Vombatus ursinus (assembly GCF_900497805.2). NCBI lineage: Eukaryota > Metazoa > Chordata > Mammalia > Diprotodontia > Vombatidae > Vombatus > Vombatus ursinus. Next base: position 3,820 of record NW_020954314.1, read on the forward strand.
TCTCTCTCCATTCTTCTCTCCCTCCCTTTTTCCTCTTCCCTCCACTTTCTCCCTCTTGCTCTTTCCCTTCTCTTTCCTTCTCTCCCCCTTCTCCCTCTCCCTCCTTTCTCCCCTCTTTTCCTCTCCCTCCCTCTCTCTTTCCATCCCTTCCTCTGTCCCACCTCCACCCCCTCTCTAACTCCTGATCTCAAGTCCCCCTGCCAGCTCAAAGATTAATTGCATTCAGGGCTGTGAGGGAATGCTTGTCCCCCTGAACTACAAGGTTCAGCATGCGACCCAGGTCTCAGCCCCCTATTATATGAGGAACAATAAGAAACTCTCAAGAATGAACTTCTGAAGACACAGAAGGTGAAACAGTTCCAATGAGGCAGAAAAATGGGAGATGTTAGGAGAGATTGAAGTGGATGCGCAAGGAGCTAACCAACTAGCTTGGATTTAAAAAAAATTAGATATATGCAAAGTACTTGAGTATTAGACTATTTTCCGAAGAGGAGGTAACAGGAAGACTATAAGAATAGCAGAGTCATGCAAAAATAGTGTCTGGAGGGCTAATACTTCTAGTGATCTGGAGGTTGAATGCAAAGCCAAGCAAACAAAATGAGGGTTCTTTTAAAAGCTGTGCTGAGGGAAGAGAAGGATCATGGGATAGGCTTGCTAACTGGGGGTGGATGAGATGATGATGACTAACCACAGAAAGAGAAGGCAGAAGAGCTTGATTTTTTTTTTGCTTGTTTTCTCTGTCAAAGTGGATGATTTTTATACTACAAACGACAGAACAAAAATGACTAACAGGAAATTTATTCCCAAGATAAGTAGTGAGATCAGATGAGAACACTTGGTTGCCTTGATGTTATTTCTTTCAGATATGAGATAGACTAGCTGACCCTTGAGTGCTCCTCCAACTCTAAATTCTGTGCTTCTCTGAATGGGGAAGGGAAAGGGAGGGAAGAAGCATTTGCTAAGCACCTACTGTGTACCAGGCATTGTGTGTCCCATTGTGTTTCTTACAAATAGTACCTCATTTGATCCTCACAACCACCCTGGGAGGTAGGTGCTGTTATTATCTCTACTTTCCTCCTTGAGGAAACAGGAACAGGTAGAGGTTAAATGACTTGCCCAGGGCAACATCGCTAGTAAATGTTTGAGGCTGGATTTGAACTCAGGTTTTCCTAACTCCCATGCCTGGCATTCAGTTATCTGTACCACTTAGCTACAAAGAAATATGGAAAGAACTTTATCAAAAAATGCAAAGTAAAAAAAATAACAAAATCAGAAAAACAAACTTTGCCCTGAATACATCAACAAAAAGAAGAAAGAGAGAGAGAATCAATGAACAAATAATCCTGATGGAACTCTTTAGAGGAAGTGATTGGAAAGCTGTATTACGTGTTGAAAGCACTTTGTTTAAAAGTCAATTATTGACCTGTATTTCCATTAGTTGTATTGACTTGAGCTTCTAGAGGCAGCATGTTGTAGTGGGTTAGAGAGCAGGTCTCAAGAGTCAAGAAGACCTGAGTTCAGGTCCCCTCTCTGACACAGACCGGCTGTGTGACCCTGGGCAGATCATCTGATTTCTCCAGGTAATGGTCTGAGTCAATACGTTGCAGGGAAGATGCTAACCTGTATTAGTCAAGGAAGGTCTATGCCCTCTCTTGCCCCCAGCTCTTTAATAAAATGAAGGGTCTAGCAAAAAATTTTTTAAGATAAATTATTATCCTTAATAAAGCCAAATTACTTTGTAGAACATTGATGATTCCTTCTCACTGCAGCTAACTTTTGCATGCCTGTGTCAAGCCAGATAGGTCACAGTCATTACCAATGTGTCCTTTCTCAGGTCTGTGAAAAAAGACACTACACTGAATTTCCTTTGTACATATTGGAAATTCCACACCGTCCCCATTCTGGAAAGAAAGAATATTTACTGTGAGCTGAGCAAGAAGACCCGTAAAATTACCAGGCTGGGGCCCTACACCCTGGACAAGAAGAGCCTTTACATCAATGGTGAGCAGCCAACCCTGCCCAGGACATGCAGTTCCTTGACCTCCATGCTTGGTCCCACTCCTCTTAGCCCCTCACCTGTCAAAGCAATTTTCTGTGCCTATGAGGATCCAGCTTTGCTTCAATGGCACCTGTCTTACTGAAAGTACCTTCCTATTATGTGTTTGGAGTCTGAGGGGAAGCAGAGGTCTCACAGAGGTAAGCCTAAGAACCCTACATGGGCAGATGGACTCCTGACCTGGGAACCACTTTGTGAAATCCTCTCTTAGCTGATGACCCATATTTTTCAGCTTTTTTGGCTTCAGATGCTCTCTCTCATGTTTCTCCTTAATCCTTTCTCAAAATCCTAGTCCCCTTCATCCATGGTTGTTCTCTCTCTCTGCAGGTTACAATGATCGAATAGCCCTCTCCTCCACCACAGGCTATGAGTATTCTTATCCTGGGGGCAAACAGAGAACACCACTTGTCCGTCCCAACCCTGTTCTCATAGCATCCTGGGAAAGAGAGGATGGACCACGGATATAAAAGAGAGAGGAAGGCACCACGTCGCCCTCATTCTCGTAATTCAGTCTCCACCAGTTGACTCAGTGGCCAAGCCAAATGGAGTGCATTTTCCCTGTCTCTTACAGTCCATACCCCTCCTTGTCACATGGACAATTGGTCCACAGTTTTCATTCATGATATTTCCCTTCAGGTTCAATATTCAGAACCAGCACTCCAGCTCCATCCACAGGTAAGGTCTGCTTCCATCTTTGATCCATTCTCTGGGAAAGTTGTGCTACATTTGGACATAAGACTGAGAGATAGGAGATCTTAAGATCACAGATTTAGAGCTGGCAGGAAACTTCCAGGTCATCTAGTCTAACTCTTGCCCTCATTTTGCAGTTGACACTGAGGCCCAGAGAGAAGTGGAGGCCCAAAGTCACATAGGTAGAAAGCAGGACAGTTAGGGTGGGAACCCATGCCTTCTTTCTCCAAATCCAACATTCTTTCCACTGCATTGAGTTGCCAGAGGAATAGGTTTATGGCTAAAGGTTTCCTGAAAGACTCATTAGTGAATTCAGTCTGCTGAGTTTTCCTTGGAAGAAGGACTAGGATAGTTTCAGCTGGGTGTCCTTAATGATGATGGTGATGGTGAACATTATTATCATCTATCATTTAGATAGTACTTTAGGGTTCACAAAGCACTTTAGAGATATTAGCTCATTTGAATGAACACTTCTGAAGTTCAGGCATGGAGATGTCTCTCCTTCCTACATAGTAGCCTGTGTTGGTCATGATGTTGAGAGGTGGGAGAGGCTGAGCAAAGTTTAGAGGGTTCCCTCATGGATGCAATTAATAGGGACAGGACACGTAATTTTCCTCCTAAGGACAACACCACCTGGGCATCCCTGAATGTGCTGAATGACACACAGGCAGCATGTCAGACATCTCTCCCTCTCTTTTTTGTAGCCAGGGTCTTCAGCCTTGATACTTTTACCAAAAATTTCACTGTCACCAATCTGAAATATGCAACAGGAATGAGCCACTTTGGCTCCAGCAAATTCAGTTCTGTGGAGCTGGAGTGCCTGGTGAGACATGACCCCCTTCCGTCCCCTCTGTCAAGCTGCTTTCCTCAGCCTTGGTATTGAGGCTTGATCTAGAAGGCCCACTCTCTCCTTTTACTTCCAGCTTGATTCTGTCTTTACAAAGACCAGCCTTGGCTCTCATTATACTGGATGCAAGCTGACCTTGCTGAGGTGAGATTCCTGGGAGTCAATGGCCTCATCAGGCATGGTACCGATTGGTGGTACCTTCAGAAAAGAGGTGTCTCCACCCTGCTATAACATAGGTCCTGGGAGATTTTCCAATTCCTCAATGAATTTATCCACATCCTCTTGCCACATAGTCTCAGGGAGGGGAATTCAGACTTGGAATTTTGGCAGTTCCCTACAAATTCTCTAAAGTAGACCCGGTGAGACACAACACTGTTGCCTCATTTAACCATCGTCCATTTCAGTGTTTGCCTCAGGCTTCTCAAGGGTGGCTGCCCCCTGACTTCAGGAGTTATCAGATTTTTCAGGTCCCATTTCAGGCTTCTGATGCCTTTTTTGCCTTCTTTCCCAGGCCTTTGAAGGAGGGAAAAGCAACCGGAGTTATTATTGCTTGTGCTCATCGGATAGATCCTGCCAGCCCTGACCTAGATAGAGAAAAACTGTATTGGGAATTCAGCAGCCAGACCTGCTGGCTCACGAGACTGGGACCCTACATCTTAGATGAGGAAAGTCTCTACGTCAATGGTGAGTGCAGTGCTTTGTATATAGTAAGTGCCTGATACCTGCTTTTTAATCCATCTATCCATCCATCCATCCATCCATTCATCCATCCATCCATCCATCCAATGGTAAGTAGCCCAGGTCTTCAAATGAACTTCTTTCTTTTAGTTCCTCATTTCAAGGGATTGGGACATGTGTCTCCAATTCACTCTCTTTTTTTGAGACCCAGATTTCTTTCTCTTGCTTACTCAGTATCCAAGGATGCTATGACTCAGACTTCTTTCATGCTTTTTCTTGGGAAGTTATCTGTTCTCTGAGAATGTCTTAAACCAGCACATAATTAGAGACTAAGGTATCAATGAGATCTTTGGAGAGGAGGCAATTTTTGTGCTGCCTGAAGTGTATAACCAATCCCTGACCGGGGTCTTCTTCCCTTTAATAACAGCACTAGCTCTTACACTTTTACTCCCCTACTTCCCGAACCTATGGACCCCAGATCTTCTCTCCTCAAGCTTTTGTCTTTCCTCACAAGGTGTCTCTCTCTCTTTCTCTCTCCAGGTTATAATCATCTAGCCTGCACCAAAATCCGTAAGTATTCAGTACTTCAATTTCCCCACACCTCTGGGGTCTCTATTGGGAAGGAAACAGCTAATTCACTCTACCCTTCATCCCCAACACTGAGTTGAGGGATGGATAAAGAGGAATAGAGAAGGAAGGATTGGAGTGGACATATTACTATCATGTTCAAACATTCTTGCTTCTGCCTCTGGCACCATGGTTCTCTCAGTTCCATAAGATTTAGTTCTGGGCCTCAGTTTTCCTTGGGCTGACCAAGCTTAGGATTGAGTTGACCCCAAAAAACTACAAATCAGTCATTGAGTTGAGTAGAGACATCTTCCTCAATGTTCTTCTGAAAACACTGCCATGGTGATGTGCTCTAGTGGGTTCCATTGAGAAAGCAGGAAAGAGCTTCCTAAACCTGGAGTCAGGAGATTTTGTTTCAAATCCTGATTCCAACATGCTTTGTGACCTGACCCTTCACAGATCACTTAAACTACCTCCTTAGACAATCATACACTTCCTGAATGATGGATTTTGTGTCACATTTTGTGGATGAATCATCAGTTTAGAGGATCAAGTCACTTAAACTCTCTGAGCCTCAGTTTCTTTTTTTGGGGGGGGGCAAGGCAAATCGGGGTTAAGTGACTTACCCAGAGTCACACAGCTAGTAAAAAGCCTCAGTTTCTTTACCTGTCAAATGGGAGTCCTAATGCTTGCTATGTCTACAGGTTGCTGTGAGGAGAAGGGGCATTGTAAATCTTAACTTGCTATAGAACTGGTAGTGGTGGTGGTGGTTTTCATGATTGTCATCATTCCTAATATTTCCCAAGACCCATTCCTTGGCCCTTTGTTATTCTAACTACAAAACTCCCTTGGAATGCTCTGTCAAAACCAGAGCTTCAATTTCCTCTCTGTGCTGAAGATTCCAAAAGTTTAATCTGTTTTCACATGAGTGCCAACTCTACATCACAAAGTCCCACTGTCCATTTTCACTGGATCATGTTACTGCTGCTTGAAACAGTATTCCCAGTTGGAACTCTTCCTCATTCCTTCCCCATCCACTGATGTCCCTGACTATCATTTTTATCATTATTTTCCCCTTCACCTAGGCTTCCACCCTGGAAGTCATCTCTGATTCTTCCATCTGCTTCCTCTCTATCCAGTCAGTCACATGAATTCTTCTGAAGAATTACATCTAAGACCCAACCCTTCTCCATTGCCCCTAGCACCATACTGTAGTCTGGATTCTCATAGTCTCACTCTTAAATTGCTGCATCATCTTCTAAACTGGCTTGTTCTGATTCCAGGCTTTCCTCCTTCCAACTCATTTGGCATCTACTCAAAATATTTCAATATTTAACAAGCATTTTGTAAACATTTATGATATGCTCCAAACACTATTCTAAGTGATGGAAATACAAAGAAAAAGTGAAAATAATTCTTATTCTCAAGGAGTTTACCTGATACCAGGAGATTCATATATACATGAAATTACATACAAAATATATACAGACTTTATGGAATGTAATCTAAGAGGGGAAGGCATTAACCATAGGAGAGGACAGGAAAGGCCTCCAACGGAAGGAGGCTGAGCCCTGAAAAAAGCAAGGGGTATAAGAGGCAGAGGTGAGGAAGGATAGCACTCCAGGTGTGTGGAGGCTTCCCTCAACCCCCCAGGGCTTAGGCACAGAGGGAGATCTATCCAATGCACTGAGGGCACTTCCCTAGATCTTTTCACACTCTGTGGGCTGAAATGCAGCACTGAGATTATCCATCTGCTATCCCTCTCTCTTGCTACATGACTAACCCACCTCCTTAGACAATCACGCACTTCCTGGATGATGGATTTTATGCCACATTTTGTGGGTGAGTCATCAGTTTAGAGAATCCCAGTCACCTCAGACAGAGGAAGCACTTTGGAAATGGGTCCTCATCTGCACCCCAGCACCTATCCCAGCCTTCTCTGGTTGACATGCTTAGTCTGTAATTATCCTTCCATCACAGAATCTCAGAGCTTGAAACCTCAGATACTACCTAGGCAGCTACACAGATGGTGCAGTGGATAGAGTGGTGGACCTAGAGTCAGGAAGACTTGAGTTCACATCTTGCTAGATATGTGATCACTTAACCTCTCTGCCTCAATTGTCTCATCTGCAAAATGGGAATAATAAATAGCACCTATCTCCCAGGTTTCTTCTGAGGATAAAACAAGATAACATTTGTAAAGACCTTTATATACTTCAAAGTGCTCTAAAAATACTATTTCCATCATTATCTACTCCACCTAGTCTTGAAAAGAGAATCTTGACCATGATACACTCATCAAGTGGTCACCCAGCCCTGGTTTGAAGGCCTCTGTTGAGTGAGAATCCACTGCTTTCCCAGACACACTGAGCCTAAAGTTCACTTTCACTCATTGCTTCTGGTCCTTTGAAAAAGGACCTAGGAAAAGAGCTATCCTTTGCCCCTTCCCCAAGTCTTTTCTTCTCTAGGCTATGCTTCCCCAGTTCTTTAAACCAATACAGAATTGAATTAAGACCCCTCATCATTCTGGGGGCCCTCCTCTCAATTCCCTCTGGCTTATTCATGGTCTTCCTACAATGTAGGGACCAGAACTAAGCATAATACTTCATGTGTGGTCTGTGCATGGCATAGCATTTATTTAGTGCTTACTATGTCCAGGCACTGTGCTAAGGGCTTTACAATCATACTCTCACTTGATCCTCATGACAACCCTGGAAGGTAGGTACTATAATTATCCCCATTTTCCAGATGAGATAACTGAGGCAAATAGGTGAAGTGACTTGCCTAGGGTTATACAGCTGGTTAAGTGTTTGAGGCTAGATTGGCACTGAGGTCTTCCAGACTCCCAAGTTCTATCCACTGTGTCTTAAAACACTATAGAAATGCTATCTGGGAGAATCATAATAATACCATTACTATTAAAAGCTCTATGAGGGCATAATAAGCTCTATTACGTACTCTATGACCACATCTTATCTAAACTTTGCATTTTCTCCAGCGTTCACCATAATCCATATTATTATGTCAAAGATGCATATTGTATCTTATATACAAATTAGTTTTAGACATTTGCCTGAGGATCAGAGGGGTCAAGTGACCTGTAGAGGTAAATCCAGGTCTTCTTGACTCTAAGCCCAGTCCTTGACCCAGGACAGCTTGCTACTGCTCTACTCCGCACACAAGAGGTACTAGACAAGTTAAAAACTTGGGCGTCTCTCTCCCTCCCTTACTGTAGCCATGAAAGCCAGCCTGAAGCTTTTCACACTGAATTTCACTGTCGCCGACCTCCACTATTCAGCCGATATGGAAACTAAGGACTCATTCATGTTCAATATCACTGACACCGTCTGCCTCCAGCCCTCCTGCCTATCTGCCCTCATGTCCTGACCATCCCCCTGACATACTCACCGTTTTGTTTTTTTTTACCAGATTGGCCACTTGTTCAAAAACAGCAGCATTGGCTTGCTGTACTTTGGTTATAAAGTGACTGAACTCAGATGAGGCTGCCAAGCTGGGGACTTGAGGGTGACTCCCCTGCGAAGGTGCTCTGGGTTTGAACCACATTCCAAAGATTTCTTCTCTACACATTGGCTCATAAATTCTGTTTCCTCTAGTTTCACAATACCCAAGTCCAAAGGTATTCCTTCTTCTTTCTCTCGTAACCTTCCAGAGGACATATGTTTTGGGGTTTCTCTCTAGAGCCAATTCTATTCTTAACACTCACCCATCCACCCACCCACTCATCCACCCACCCACCCATCCATCCATCCATCCATCCATTCAACAGCATTTATTTAGCACCAGCTATGTTCTGGGCACAATGGCAGGCACTGGGGATTAAATAGCTAAACAAAAACAAACAACAACAAAAAACCCCCAAAAGTCCTTGTCCTCAAAGAGCTTACAATCTTTTTGTGGAAAGCAAAGGAGTCATTGCATTTTAATCTGAGCACAATTTTGGCTACGCCTGAGTCCTTTCTTGGTTCTATTGCCCCTAATAGCATTGGAGTCAAAAGACCTGAGTTCAAATTTCAGCTTTAATACATATTAACTATATGAACTTGGATGAGTAACATGGCCTCCCTTATCTCAATTTCTTCATCTGTAGAACAGAGAAGACAATAGGCACACCATCTTCTTTATAAAGTTGCTCTAAGGGAGCACTTTGCATTGTCATTACAGAAATGAGAATTATCATTACTGTTTTTCTCATTTTAAAATATTTGTAAAGGATTGTATCCCTTCCAGTATTTCCAGATTTATCAACAGTATCTCCTTTCCTAGATCTATGAAGAAAAGATCGCATACAGGTGTAAGTGCCCTCTGCACCTACCACCAGTTCCCTAGCAGCATTGTGATGGATACCAAGCAGGTTTTCCATGAACTGAGCAACCAACTCATGGCATCCAGAAGTTGGGCCTCTTCTACCTGGACAAGGACAGTCTATACCTTAATGGTAAGCAGTCTCATGAAGGGAAGGCTTACCCCTATCCCTGCCTCTGTCTCTTCCCCGCCTCATCTGTTTTAATTGGAAAATTAGCTTTTCCTTCTGACATTTCCACTATGGACAAGGTTCTAATCTCATCCAGAAATTCAGAAGACAAAAAGACAGACGTCTAGAGACCATAACTGTTCACCTAAGGAGCCATTTTCTCAGAGCTTTTTGACTTGCTCTCACCTGATGGCCACTCTAGAGAGCTGTCCTTGGTCCTGTTTTGTTCAACATTTTTATCAATGGCTTGGAAAACAATATAGATGGAAGTCACTTATAGATCCTGTGAGTCGAGGAGAGAAAAGGTAGTTGATAACTTTTCTGGGTGGAACCAGAATTCAGAAAGTTGAGGTAATGTGACAAACTTAACAAGGTAACATTGAATGGGAATAAATGTAAAATTCCACATGAGTATAGAATAGGGAAGACACAGAGGAGAAAGAGTCCATTATTTCAGGTATTTAATGTCTCTCTATCTCATTCTCATTCCTCTCAAGTTGTAAGCTTCTTCCTATTCTCCCTACCTCATGCCAGAGTTGTAAGGCACTCTCCCAAGAGGCAGATCTGTCTCTGAGTGACCAAGTGCAGCAGAATGGGTCCTGTTTAACTGGGCCATTCAGTCTGAGCATTCACTTCCTTTTTTCTCTTCTGCCATGTTGTGCTCACTTTCCACATTGTCCACTTTTTGGTTTCCAGGTTATAATGAACATGGTCCAGTACTACCGAGTGTTGGTAAGTATCTTGACGCTCTAATCTCATTTGAATCCTGGGCCATCTGGGAGCCCTGAACCTTATTCCCCTCTTGATAACTGGAGTTGGGCCCCAATATGATAGCATGAACCTGGTCCTGGCCTTTGCCCAAGCCCCTGACCTGTAGCCCATTCAGATGTTATGAGAAAGGAATCCAAGAAGTAGATTTAGCAGCCTTTGGGAAGTAATGACGAGGAAAGACTTCTATCGCCAGAGCCCTTCAAATGGAGGTTAAATGATGATTTGTCAGGGCTATTGGAGTGTGGGTGTTCTTCAACTAGATGTGCTCCTTTCAGCTCTGATAGTATACGATTTGGTGATTCTGTGAAGAAAAAGCTCCAGTTAAGGGAAAGGGGGCTCAAGATCCTTCCAGTCCCTCTTGCCCTCTTGCCATGGCCTTGTGTTCTAATATTTCCACTTCCTTTGTTAGAAATTGGGTGGAGATGACTTGTTAAGCTGACTGCATGATCAGTAAATTACTCACCAAACGTTTATTAAGCTCCATCTATGTATCAGCCACTGTGCCAGCTGCTGGGAGTACAGAGTCAAAAAATGAAGCCATTTTAGCTCTAAAGGGGTCTACATTCTATTGTGGAGGGGATGACATGCGTATATCTATGTATACATATATGCACATCCATACACACATATATGTATATGTAGAATAAATTTTAAAATTAATTCAAGGTTGTTGGGAGGGTGAGAACAATTGGGGGCAATCAGAGAGGGCTTCTTGTAGAAGATGGTGTTTGAGCTGTGGCTTGAAGGAAGAGAGAGATTCTCTGAGGATGAAGTAAGGAGGAGTACATTCCAGGCATGGGACAGGGCCAGTGAAAAAGAATGGACATGAGGGATATAGTACCCTGTGTGAGGAACAGAGAGAAGGTCATAGTTTGGCTAGATCATAGAGATTGGCAAGGAGAGTATAGCATCTTGAGGCAGAATAAGGTAGGTCAGAACCAGGTTGTTAATGGTATAAAAATGGCTCGGGAGTCAGAAGATCTAGGTTCAAATCCTAACTCTTACAGCTAGTGTTCTCATGAAAGGCTCCCTCCGCAAGAACCTGGACAGGAATAAAGGCATTGGACCCCATTGATTCAATCATTGGGTGAAGAAGCACATATTGAGTCACTCCCTCATGAAGGACCCTGAGCTCATATAGAGACCCCCACAACTGACCCGAACTATCTACTTTTAAGTACTCAAGGAGTCTATCAATCTATAATCATTTTCCTTTTTTTCTCAGTTCCAGGTCCAGCCACAACAGTAGCATCTAAGCCTACCCTGGAACCCACAGGGCTTAGAGGATGCTCCAAAGGTAGGGAAGAGGATGATTCTGTTTCCTGGCTGTGGTGTCAGACTCATATAGAAATGGATCCCTGTGGGCTGCATATTGAATTAGAAAACCCCAAATTAACATTATCCACATTGTGCTGTATTTTTATTTATTTTGTTAAATGTTTCCCAATTACATTTTAATCTTGTTCTGCCACACTCAGGAGTTTTGGGGTCTCAGTGTAGGCTATGCAACCGATACCTCTGTGACCTGGAGAATTCACCCTGAGTTCCACATGGAATGTGGAAATAGAATATGCTATTCAAAAGAGGAAATAGCCCCAGGCCTTTCAAAATCCCCATTATTCTAAGATATAGGCACCTTCTAAACAGGGAAAGAGAGGGAGAGTTGAGATGTTGTATCAACTGGCAGTCTTAGGTCACAAAGACCAGAGATTTAAATTTTGAGAAATTAGTTTTACAATTAAGCAGAACATTCTATGGGAACTTGGAATGGATCTCTGCATTCCTATTGAAGAGTAAGGAAAGTACAGGCTGCCTAAGGAGGAAGCCCCTGGTCTAATAGACTTTTGCAATGAGGACCCTTCACCCAGGTCCCTGTAACATCCTGGGGGTAGGAGACAGATCCTCAAGCCTAGCAGCTCAGGATTTCAACTTCACTAGTAACTTCACCATCATGATGAAAGGGACCTTTACCGTTATGGCCCAGAACCAGCAGCAGGGTGAAGCATCTCGAGGTCATGCCATGTGAAGGAGCTGGTGTTGCCTAGCTTGAGCAGAATCAAGGAAGACATGATAAATGTCCTCCAGTGTTTAAAGGGCCCTCACATGGAAAAGGGGATAGGTTTGGTATGTTTGGCCCCAGAACAATGGGTGGAAGTTACGAAGAAGCAATTGGAGACTTGATGTCAGGAAAACCTTCCTAGCAGTGAGAGCTGTCCCAAAGTGGAATGTGCTGCCTTGAGAAATGGTGGGTTGTCCTCCCCTGGAGGTCATAAAGCATTGGCTGAACAACCATTTCTTGAGTACATTGTAGAGGGTTTTTGTTCTTGTTGTTGTTGTTTAGGCAGAGAACAGGCAAGATGGCCTCTGACATTCCTTCCAACTCCAAGAATGGCTAAGGCAATAGAGACATTGCCCTCCATATTTCATAGCCAGTTCCTCATCTTATAACATTAATATGGCTGTATTATTAATCATCCTTCTTCACAATGATTTTTCCAACAGCTTCTTTGCCAACCACATCTCCTCCAGCGACATCCCCAGTTCCATCACTTTTCTCAAGCACCACAGGTACAAAGATATTGGATATCTGGGTCATGTCCTAGAAATTGTGCCATGCTTCTCTGTAGGATTAGAGGACAAGAGACATAGAGCAAGGGGAAAATTGGAAAACTGAAAAGGGTACCTAATGGGATTCATCAGTGGGTCCAGGAGGTTAAGTTGTCCTTCTGGGGTTGGGGGATGGGGATGGGGAAATGACAATAAAAAATAGGGTGTTAGTGGATGTGATAGCTGATATGCCCAAGACTACGGCATGGGTTTTTCTCTCCTCTGATGGCCACAGCTGCCAGTGGAAGCTTACAGACGTTTACACTAAACTTTACCATCACCAACATGCCCTACACAGAAGACATGCATATTTCTAGGTCCTGACCCGCACCAGAGCACTAGGTTTCCAAACCTCCCTTGGCCAGCCATCTGCACATGCCCATACCTATTTCCTTGGTTAACTTCCCCCATTCCTTTTCATTTTCTGAGCAGTTTACATTAGTGTCAGCTCCTGGGCTCTGGTTTTGGTCCTGTTATATTCAATATTTTAGCAATCCATTGGAGAGAGTCATGGATGGAAGAAAAGATATAAAAAACAGGAAAGTAGGAGGGTTGGGTTCTTAATATGTTAGTCAGAATTCAAACTCAATAAAAATTAGAAAGGTGCATCACATCTAAAAACATATGACATTTAACAAATAGAAGGTCAAATATGGATAAAGAGTTACAAAATAAATTGCCTGACCAGAGGATGATGGGGACATGACCAGAAAGATTCCACATTGGAAGACGATGAGGGTTTTAGCAGATTGAAATCTCAACTTGATCCAATAGGGTGATGGAACAATCCAGTTCGTCCCAATGAAGAGAAATCTAGTCCCTGTAAAGAGGAAGATGAGAGTTCCACTGTCCTCTGGCCTGATCAGCCCCCATTTACAATATTAGGCTGTGTTGGGACGACACGTGTTTTAAGAAAAAATATATACAGAAAGAAAATGGCCATCATGGGAACTTGAAACTATGCTGTAAAAGGATGGTTTGAAAGAACAAGGTGTGTTTAATCTACATAAGAGAGGTTAAATGATGGTCTTCAAATATTTAAAGACCTCTAAAAGGGCAAAACATATAAAATCCTTCTACTTGGCCTCCGAGATGGGAATTACAAGTAATGTGTGACAGGTACTGGGGAATGTATTTTAGTTCACATTAAGGGAAAATTTTCTGTTAATTATGGCCATGCAAAAGTAGAATGCACTGCCTGAGGAAGCAGAGGCTATGCCCTCACTGAAGGACCTCATGCAAATCTTCAGTGGCATTTTGCTGGGAATGTTATTGGAAAAGTTCTTCCATAGGAAGCTTGGCCTAATTTGAATGGACGAGTCTTTTACATGCTTCCTATTGTGCACAAGATTCTGTCCTGCTCTTCGAGATGAGTGGGATAGTCAGTAGGTGGCCTTGCCTTGTGCGATGTTTCTGCAGGCCAGGACACTGCCAAAATGAATTGAATCAGGGCTCTACTTTATGCATCTAAATCCCCACAGCTACAAGTGCCCTTATTACCTCTAACTTCATGGTAGAACTTCATAGCAGAGAGGAAGGGAGTGCCCACGAGAATGCTACTCTCCTCTCATAAGCATGTCAATAGAACTCAAACTGAGTCCTCAGTTCAGCTCTGGTTCTCATCCTAGTGTCCCTGAAATTTCCTTTTCCTTCTTTTCTGATCTCCTTGCCTTCATTCTGTGTTATTTGGCTTCACAGGGTATAATGAATACCATCCCATGGAACACCTAACCAGTAAGTATTTTGATATCCAAATCAGCTTTGAGTCCCAGGTCACCAATGAGTCCCAAGTCTTTTTTCTCTCTTAACTGCTAGAGATAAGCCCCGCAATGCCAACGTTTCTTCCACTTTAGTCAACTCTGGGGTCTTTAGAAAGGAATTCTCCACCCACTCCCCTGACATCTTTCTTAAGACATAGCAAATTTCCCATCACTAGAAATCATCATACAGACACAAGAGGTTAAGAATGTATAGAAGAGGGCTAGGAGCACTCTGAGGGTTCTCTAGTACTGAGATTCTATGAATAAATTGTCCCAAGTGGAATAAAATGGGCTCTGGTTCCTTCTGGCCCTTCCTGATGCAGAGACAGTGATTCATTTCCTGGGCTTTCCAGTTCCTCTTTCTGAGGCTGCATGGTGATAACTTTGCAAGAAATTCTCGTGGAATGATCAAGGGAATTAAGAGTGGAGCTCAGCTCTTTAAGAGAGATTTTCTGAAGCAGACCTCAGGATGGTGTCCCTTGTTACCTCTCAATGCCACTTCTGCTAATCGTGTCACCAGCTGGGCACTTTAGCCAATGTCCTTATGAAAGGCTCCTCCTGTGAGAACCCAGGCAGCTAAGGCAACCAGAAGGGTCTGTCCACATTCATTCACTCATTTGTGAAACCCTTATCAGGCATTTCCTACATGTGGAACATAATAAATATTGGGATGACCCCATATAGTTGTAGGCCACTATGATCCCTGCCCCTCTTCAATATCACTTCATTCTTTTTACAGCACTGGATGCACCCAGTGGGTCACCATTTACAACTTCCGTGGTGTACCCAGAGCCTGGAGACTCCACAGGTAGCAATTCAGCAACATTAGTACCCTGGGGAATGTCCAATGGGTCCCACCTGGAAGCTGGGGAGAGAACATGATTATGAAAAGGAAAATTTTCTTAATCCTTAAAAATCATCTCATTCTAAGAAATACTCAACTTTCAAAGAAGGGCAAGCCAATATCTGAGACTTGGTTTATCATCTTGGGTGGGGGAGAGTGACGGTGGTATGATGTGTATTTCAAAGCCCTCCCCCCAAAACACACACACAGACACAGAAACAGACAAAGAGAAGGGTATACATTTCTGGCAAGGAATTCAACATCTAATCAAAAAATATTCCCATAGTTGTTTGAAATGAGCCCATGTGTCCCATGCAAAACCTAAAGAAAATGAAAGCTGGGGCACGCTAGATAGAAAGCACTCAGCCTGACAAGTGTTGCCTGGAGTAGCCAATTACACAAATATCTCTTTCCTCCTGTGGTTGGTCAGCACCATCCCACATGACTTTGCGTCCTCCCAAGGGATTCTGTGACTAAATCAAGTGGACCACTTTTCTCCCCCATGGAATAGATCTCTCCCCAACCTGAAATTTTTCACACTGTGACTTCATCACTGATTTCCATTCTTCATGATTTCTCCTCAGCTCCTGTGAGAGCCTCTTCCCCTTATGATACATCTTCAGCTGCCTCACCATTGTCCAGTACCCCAGGCACAAAGGGCGCCCTCATTATGCATTCCCAGAAGTGTCTTATAGTGTTTAACCAGAAGATGGAAAAACAGTGGGAGAGGAATAGGCAAGGAAGATATGGGAAAGGGTAGAGATTCCTTGATATGAGTGTCAGTGAGGCCAGGGAGTAGGAGTTTTCCTTCGAGGACAGAATAGGAGAATCCAAGAAATGGGTGTCAGTGGGTATATTTGTTTGCTATGCCCAGGTCTGAGGCATGGGTCTTTTGTTTCCCTCCTCTGTTATAGCTAATGAACACAACCTGGAGATCTTTACATTGAATTTCACCATAACCAACCTATTGTGCATAGAAGACATGGATCACCCAGGCTCTGGGATTTTCAATTTCACTGAGAGATTGGTGCAGCATGTGGTGAGATTCCACAGCCCCTGCCCAACCCCACTCCTGCATAGAGAGCTTCTCCATTGTGGGGGCTGGAAGGCTGGTTGTTCATTCTTCTTCTTCTTTCCTTGATAGCTCAGCAATTTGTTCAAGCAAAGCAGCATTGGGGCCTCATATGTTGAATGCAAAGTGATTGCCCTGAGGTGAGACCTGAGAATAAAATGTGGAGTCCTGAGATCATCTCCCTTGGTTCCCCAGGTTCGTGGCTAAGGCTCAGGGTGGGAGAACAACAAAGGCAGTGCCTCCACCCAGGGTCCATTTCCTCCATTTTCCAATCTGACAATGGTTTTGGTTCCATACTCTTCATTCCTGGGTCCTTAGGAAAGTGCTTCCCTTTGTCATCATTTGAAGCAAATGCTCTCTTGTTGAAATACTTCTCTCCAGGGGGAGATGTGTGGCTATCAATTCATCCTACCCACACAAGTAATGGGAGATTTTCAGCCTTCATGGACTCACAATCACCCTTTTTCATGTCACTTCATCTCAGTTTGACTGTGCCCGATATCTCCCTCACGCTAATCTCTCAGCATTAACCTCAGGAGTCTGAACAATTGTTTCCTTCCACA
>NW_020954314.1:20866-24457 GCF_900497805.2 Vombatus ursinus
ACAATACCGCTCTAGACAGACAAAAGTTTTATTGGGAAATCAGTGACGTGACCCAAGGCATCACCAGACTGGGCCCAGACACTCTAGACCAGAATGATTTCTACCTCGATGGTGAGATTCCTCACTGGGGCAACAATTAACCCATTTCCCTCAACAGTAAGATCCGTTTTGAGATGAAAGTTCCAACATTAATATCGTTTCCTTTTATCACTATTCTGATGTAGGCCCTGGCCGTCACCAGAACACTAGGTTGCCAATCCTCCCTTGTCCAGCCATCTGCACAAAATGGGCCATGCCCATACCTATTTTCCTGGTTACCTTGCCCAATTCCTCTTCATTTTCTGAGTTGTTTCCATAAGTGCCAGCTCCTGAACTTAGGTTTCAGTCCTGTTGTGTTCAATATTTTAGCAACCCATTGGATAGGGTCATGGATGGAAGAAAATGCACAAAGGACAGGAAAGTAGGAGGGTTGGGTTCTTAATATGTTAGTCAGAATTCAAACTCAATAAAAATTAGAAAGGTGCATCACATCTAAAAACATATGACATTTAACAAATAGAAGGTCGAATATGGATAAAGAGTTACAAAATAAATTGCCTGACCAGAGGGTGATGGGGACGTGACCAGAAAGAATTCACATTGGAAGAAGATGAGGGTTTTAGCAGATTGAAATCTCAACTTCATCCAATAGGGTGATGGAACAATCCAATTAGGCCCCATGAAGAGAAATGTAATCCTTGTAAAGTGGAAGATGATAGTTCCACTGTCCTCTGGCCTGATCAGCCCCCATTTACAATATTATGTTGTGTTGTGAGGACACATGTTTTAAGAAAAAATACATACAGAAAGAAAATGGCCATCAAAATGGAACTTGAAAGTATGCTGTAAAAGAATTGTTTGAAAGAACTAGGTGTGTTTAATATAAATAAAAGAGGTTTAATGATGGTCTTGAAGTATTTAAAGACCTCTAATGGGCAAAAGATATAAAATCCTTCTATTTGGCCTCTGAGAGGGGAATTACAAGTAATGTGGGAAAGGTACTGGGGAATTTATTTCAGTCCACATTAAGGGAAAATTTTCTGTTAATTATGGCCATGCAAAAGTAGAATGCACTGCCTGAGGAAGCAGAGGCTATGCCCTCACTGAAGGACCTCATGCAAATCTTCAGTGGCATTTTGCTGGGAATGTTATTGGAAAAGTTCTTCCATAGGAAGCTTGGCCTAATTTGAATGGACAAGCCTTTTGCATGTGCACAAGATTCTGTCCTGCTCTTCGAGATGAGTGGGATAGTCAGTAGGTGGCCTTGCCTTGTGCGATGTTTCTGCAGGCCAGGAAACAGCCAAAATGAACTGAATCAGGGCTCTACTTTATGCATCTAAATCCCCACAGTCATAAGTGCCCTTATTATCTCTAACTTCACGGTAGAACTTCATGGCAGAGAGGAAGGGAGTGCCCACAAGAATGCTACTCTCCTCCCATAAGGATGTCAATACAACTCAAACTGAGTCCTCAGTTCAGCTCTGGTTCTCATCCCAGTGTCTCTGAAATTTCCTTTTCTTCCTTTTTGGATCTCCTTGCCTTCATTCTGTGTTATTTGGTTTACAGGTTATAATGAATACCGTCCCTTGGAACACATAATCACTAAGTGTTTTGATGTCCACATCAACTTTGAGTCCCAGGTCATCAATGAGTCCCAAGCCTTTGTTTCTCTCTTAACTCCTAGAGATAAGCCCCACAATGCCAATGTTTCTTCCACTTTAGTCAACTCTGGGGTCTTTAGAAAGGAATTCTCCACTCACTTCCCCAAAGTCTGTCTTAAGACAGCAAATTTCCCATCACTAGAAATCATCACAAAGACACAGGATGTTAAGAATGCTATAGTGGAGGACTAGAAGCACTCTGAGGGTTCTCTAGTACTGAGATTCTATGAAGAAATTGTCCCAGGTGGGGAAAATGGACTCTGGTCCCTTCTGAAACTTCATGATGCAGAAGACAGTGTTTCATTTCCAGGGCTTATCAGGTCTTCTTTTTGAGGCTGCATGGTGATAACTTTGCAAGAAATTTTTGTGGAATCATCAGGGGAATTGAGAGTGGACCTCAGCTCTTTAAGAGAGATTTTCTGAAGGACATAAAGACAAAAATCAAATAGTCTTTGTCCTTAAGGAGCTTACATGTATCCAGAAAGAAAAAAAAACATAAACTGTATTCACAGCAAATACAAAATCATTTCAGGGAGAGATCACTTAATAGTTGGAGGTAGCAAGAAAGAGCTTATATGAGAGATGGTATTTCAGGTGAACTCTTGAGAGTTCCAAGCAGCAAACGTGAGGATGTAGGTATCATTATAGGTATGTGTGACTACTTATTTAAGGCCAGAAGATGGAATGTCATGTATGGGTAAAATATAACAATTAGAATGTATAGTGTATGAGAGGGAGTCATGTGAATTAAGTCTATAAAGACCATTTGGAGGTAGCTAGATTGCTTTTTGGCCTTAAATGTCAAATGAGGCACTTGCATTTTATTCCATAGCCAATCCTAAAGAAGGGAGTGTGCAAATTATAGACCAGTGAAACCTCTTGAGGAAGTGAGTGACATGATCAGACCTGTGCTTTAGGAGCACAAATTTAACAACTGTGTGGAAGATGGGTTGGAGTATAGAGATCAGCATCAGGAAGACCGGTTTGGAGGCTATTATGTTAGCCCATGCTAGCTAGTGGTGATGAGGACTTGAATCAGGGCAGTGGCTATGTGAGCAAATGTGAGTGGTGATGTAGAAATAGAATTGATGTTAGTTTTCCAAGTGGGGGGGCGAGGGAGAAGAGCTGAGGATGATTTCAAGATTGTGAACCTGGTGATGACGGTGCCATCAACAGAAATAGGTAAATTATGAGAGGTGGGTTCTAGAAGGACATATGAATCCCACTTTGGACATGTTGAGTTTAAGATGAGTGTACAACATTCATATGAACATGTCCAGTAATGATCTGGTGATGTGGGACTGAAGTTCAAAAGCCAGATAAAACTGATTGTGCAGATATAGAATTTGTCTCCATAAAGATGATGATTAAATCATTGAGAGCTGATAAGGAGAGAGCATCCAGGAGAAATGGTGTGGTCAATAGTGTATACATTGTAGAAAGGTCAAAGAGAATGAGTACTGAGAAAAAGCTGCTGAATTTAGCAATTATGAGATCATTGGTAAACTCAGAGTTCCATTCAAATGGTAGGATCAGAAGCCAGATTGCAAGAGGTTGAGAAGTGAGTGGGAGATGAGGAAGCAGCTTTTTCTAGATTGACTGTGAAAGGGAGAAGAGATTTATAATGATTGCTTAAGGTGATGACAGGCTCAAGTGAAAGTTTTGTTTTTTTTTTCCCTAAGGATGGAGCACATTTGTAATAGGTAGAAGACGAACTGGTGCATTTGACAAACGTTCCATGCTAATCTCATAGACAAAATGGATAAATGTTGACTAGATGGCAGCTCAGTTAAGTAGTTTAAAATTGGTAGAATGGCTGGACCCAAAGAATAGGTATTAATAATTCAATGTCAACTTGGAAGGAGGTATGTAGTGGATCGTCCTAGTGATA
>NW_020954315.1:0-3960 GCF_900497805.2 Vombatus ursinus
GGAGGAGTGCTGGCGTGGTGGAGCTTGTTGTGGCAGTGGAGAAGAAGCACCTCACCCCTTATCATACCACCTTGGAAGAACTGAAAATTTACATGTCCCTAGAAGTATCTCTAAAAACATCTGTACAAACCCCTGAAGCTTGGGACAGTACATTCTCCACATTGGAAGCAGACTCTTACCTTCACAAAGAGTTTAAAATTCAAATAACTGACTGGGATCATGAGTAAGCAGTGCAAAAAAGAGTCAGACTATATTATCTTACTTTGGTGACACAGAATTTCAAAACATACAACCAGAAGAATGTAGACATTTTAAGGAAATGGTTGCTGAATGATAAGAACACCAGGGTCAGTGGTCAGGAAATGTACTGTGATTTCAACTCAACTCAACTCAAGAAATATTTATTAATTGCCTAATATGTGGCTAGGAATACCAATTTGAGTCAAACACTAAGGAACTATTACATGTGTGGACATGAATACAATACATTATCTCTCTTTAATCTGAGGTTTCTTCATCTGTAAAATGAGGAATACGAAATAGAATAGGTGTGAAACCCCTTCTAGCTTCAGGTTCTCTACTTAAGTATCCTTGTCCTCAAAGTGTTGCATTCAAATTAGGGGGAATAAGATAAATACACAAAATGGCTATAACACACAGTATAACATGTGTCAGAGAGTTAAAAACAAAGTGCCACCATTTTTCAGAATAAAGAGAGATTATATCAACTTGGGAAGATCAAGGAAGTCTTCATGGAGAAAGTGGAACATGAATTTTGAAAAACAGGAAGAATATCAATCAGGTGTAAGGGCTTTTCATGTGGTGAAATTAAAACCCTATGTAGTTTCAATAAATTGTTTCTCAAAAAAAGCATTTAAATGACCAATTAAAATTCAAAACATAAGAAAAGATGAAAATTATGTTTTGGATCATTCTATCTTTGAAAAAATTATCTTCCATTAGAAAAAAGAAAAGAAATAAAACAAAATAATCAACCAAAAAAACCTAAGCCCTCAATGAGACAACATGAAAATCGTTGTACATACACACTCACTATTCTATTATTTTCCACATGACAAAGAGATGAAGGGCACACGAATTAACAAGGAAGCACCAATGATGACCACTGCATTGAACAGCTTTAAAGCTATTTGACGTTATCTTCTTTATTTAGTAGGTATCAGCGTGCAATTGCTTTTTTGGTCCTGTTTTTTGAGAGGTCTGAGCCCGAAAGAGATAAGTGAGTTTTTCCTCATTCTCTGTGGCTTATTATTCCCTCAACCTGGAAAATCTCTTGAATATTGGGTATAGTTCATGTCTGGGGTTTCCCCAAAGGGGGAAGGGTGGATGGGTTCCATCTCAAAAAGGTATTCAAAGTGAGAAGTAGTTATCAAGTACAAGACAGATTTTGCTTTCCTCCATCACAAAGCTAATGCCTAAAACCAACAAGATGCAAAATTGAGCTGTAACAGATAATTATAATGTGAAACAATGACTTTTTTGTATTTTTTCAAATTTTTTTTCAAAATCTTTTTCTGCATCTCTTGAGATAATCATATGATTTCTGTTAATTTTCTTACTGATATGGTTAATGGTGCTGATAGTTTTCCTAATATTCAAGCAGCCCTGTATTCCTGATATAAGTCCCACCTGGACATAGCATATTATCCTTGTGATAAGTTGGTCTAATCTCTTGGCAAACATCTACTTTAAAATTTTTGCCTTATATTCATTAGGGAAATTGGTTTTTATTTTGTTTCTCTATTTTGGTTCTTCCTGGTTTAGGTCTCAGCACCATATTTGTGTCATAAAAAGAATTTGGCATGACTCTTTCTTTGCGTATTTTTCCAAATAGTTTCTACAGTATTGGAATTAATTGTTATTAAATGTTTGGTAGAATTCCCTTGTAAATCCATTTGGCTGGGAAACATTTTCTTGGGGAATTCATTGATGGCTTATTCACTTTCTTTTTCTTGAAAGGGGTTATTTAGGTATTTTATTTCCTCTTTTTGGGCAATTAATATTTTTGGAAATATGCATCCATTTCATTTAGATGGTCAGATTTGTTGGCATATCACTGATCAAGATATCTCTTAATCATTGTTTTAATTTTCCCTTCATTAGTGGTGAATTCACCCTTTTAATTTTTGATACTGGTAATTTCTTCTTTTTTTAAATCAAATTAAAAAAAAACTTTATCTGTTTTACTGGGTTTTTTCCCATAAAACCAACTCTTAGTTTTATTTATTAGTTCAATCGTTTTCTTAATTTCAATTTTATTAATCTCCTCTTTGGTTTTCAGAATTTCTAATTTGGTATTTCACTGGAGATTTTCCATTTGTTGTTTTTCAAGCTCTTTTAGTTGCATGCCCAATTCTTTGATCTCTTCTTTCTTTATTTTCTTCATATAAGAATTTAGAGATATAAAACTTCCTCCAAGGATCTCTTCCGCTGCATCCCATAAGTTTTGGTGTGTTCTCTCATTATTTTCATTCTCTTAGATGAAGAGTCTTCTCATCTTACCCCAGCAGTCCTGCATGGTCAGTATGGACTGGGTCAGCTGCCCTTTTGAAGTACTACATGTGGTGTGGAGAGGAAATGGCTTCAAGGGGCACTTCATCAATGCTGATTGACTTAACTTCATAGTTGAACTTACTACCTGGGCTGCTAGGAGCCAAGAAGATGAGCTTTATTTCTAAAATGATCATCAAAACACAATGTTTAAATTATAACTGTTACAGTAACTTGTGTTTATATACACATATACATGTGTAAATAAATATAAATAATGTACATATATTTACATCTGTACATATACATATATTTACATCTGTACATATACATAATGTATCAAATAGCTGCCCATATATAAACATTTATAAATATATCAGTAATATAATATATGAATCTTAAATACATCAAATTATTACATTAACCTATATACTTGAGTTATAGGCATTGATAGCTGTTCATCCTTCATTCTCAAAGAGAACCAGTGACAACAGGAGTGTGACGTCTTTGCTATCTGCTTCTGTTTCATGGGAGACTTCATCTCATTCACATCCATAGCTATGATTATTAATTGTGTCTTTCTCTCCATCCAATTTCCCCTACGCCATTTATGCTTTTATCTCTCCTCTCTCCCTTTCCCTCTTTACCAGTGTTTTTCTTCTGACCATAGCTTCCCTCCATCTCCCCTCCCTTCTATCTGCCCCTCTCCCTTTTCCCCTACTATTTCTTCTCTCCCTTCTGCCCCCCTTCTGTCCACCCACCCACAGTTTTCTTTCCCCTTTCCCCTCCTACTTCCTAGAGGGAAAAATACATTTTATATCCAATTGAATGTGTATGTTGTTCTTTCTTTCAGCCCAATCTGATGAATAAAGTCCAAACAATGCTCACTTTCCCCACTTATTTTCCATTCCTGTAATAAGCCTTTGTGTCCCTTCATGTGACATAATTTACCCTTTTTTGCATCCTACTTTTGTCTTCTCCCAGTACAATCATTTTTTAATCCCTTAAGTAATTTTTTAAACTTCAAATCAAAGTCAACTTAAACCTACACCCTCTGTCTATATATACCCCCTTCTAAATGTTATAATAAAGATGCAATTCTCAAAAGCTACAAGTATCATCTTCCCATGTAGGAAGTTTAACCTTGATGAATAACATGTTTTTTTTTTCTTTTCTATTTGCTTTTTTATACTTCTTTTGAGTCTTGTATTTGAAGATTGAATTTTTTGTTCACCTCTGCATTTTTTCATCAGGAACACTGGAAGTCACCTATTTTGTTCAATGTCCATCTCCTCTCCTGAATGAGTATGCTTAATTTTTCTGGGTAGTTATTCTTGGTTGCAATCCAAGCTCTTTTGCCTTGCAGAATGTCATAATCCAAGCCCTCTAATCCTTTAATGTAGAAACTGTTAGGTCCTGCATAATCCTGACTGGTTCCATGGTATTTAA
>NW_020954316.1:0-3792 GCF_900497805.2 Vombatus ursinus
CCTGAGGTCAAGACAGAACTCATCATACTCCTCAAGTTGTCAGAGGACAGGAAGAAGTATTTGATGGCTTCAGTCATGGATCAGGTATTATATAAACCAAATAAAAAAGATGCAAGAATTCAGAATTTTTACTTTTTTCATCACAGGATGTTAAAAATTAATTTGTTCCTTTAAAAAAAAAGTCTCCTTTCCTAGTCTGAACAATCTTAAACATTAGTAAGTGACTATCTTAATTTATCATGTGAAGTTTTTTTTTAATTGTTCTTGCTTTATGCAATTTTATTTTGATGCCTTTGGGTTTGCATCCTAGTCTTTCCTGATACACATTCCCACCATCACTATGGAACTATCATTTGTAATGCAGAATGAGTTAAGCAAAACTGAACAGCAAACTGAATCTGATACCCTATGCTACTTTCTGCACCTGTAGCCCCATCTTGTTCTCTTCCAAGAGGAACAAAGTGTGTCTCACCATCTTTTCTCCCAGACTAGCATTTTTCATTACAATTAATCAGAGTATGTTGTTCAGTCATTTTCAGTCATGTCTGACTCCTCATTACTCCTTTTAAAGTTTTCTTGGCAAATTTATTGGAGTTGACTGCCATTTCCTTCTCCAGCTCATTTTACAGATGAGGAAACTGAGGCAAAAACAGGGTTAAGTGACTTGCCCAGGGTCACGGAGCTAGTAAGTATGTGAGGCTGGATGTGAACCCAGGTCTTCCTGACTCCAGGCCAGGCACTCTATCCACTGTGTCACCTAACTGCCCTATCACAGTATGGCAGCCTTTTATTGCTGCTTTCTTTTGCCTCGGGGTACCTTTAATTTAGTCTTAAATAGTCTCCTACTAATTCCTACTTTACATTAGTTAATGTGGGCTTTCTCATGCTTCTTAGAATTCATTTGTTCAGGCTATTCTAAATTAATGGACACCCACTTTGTATCCAGACAAGAAAATGTGGATAGGTAGATAATGATATGTAGATGGATATCAATATCTATCTACCCACTTTGTCTGATTTGGATATGGATGTCCATATTTGTGTGTGTGTGTGTGTGTGAGTGTGTGTGTGTGTGTGTATGTCCTTGATTCCTGTCTTTCATGTCTTTGGAGTTTCTCTTCTTATTCTAGTTGAATTGAGTTTTTTCATGCAAAATCTTTCTTAATCAAAGGTAGTCTTAAGATTTCAACTTCTTTTGTTATGATCACCTCTATCCCTATCCCTCATTTTTGGTTGTTAGTGTGCCCCCCAAAGATAACTTTAAAAGTCTTTTCCATTTTCCCTAATTTTGAATGCTGTGTGCTAGAGATGAATGCTATGTCTATTATCCTTGGAACCCCCTTAAAATGTCCAGGGAAGAAAAGGATCCCCAAAGACACTAAAGGGTGATGAATATATTTCAGCCACACTGACCCTCTAAAACTACTTGGTAATTTGTAGAGAGGTGGTGAGCTGAATGTGTGTAAGGTATAGCAATTATACCAATATCCTCTTGATATTAAAGCTATATATACTCAACTTGAACTCATTGTGATAAATTATATACATTTTCCTGTTCAAACCCTCACTTCTGTCAAATTGATTTCCAGTTTTCCTTGAAGTTCTTCTAGAATACAGAATTCTTCCTCTCTCATTTTTGTTCTTGGGTTTATTGAACCCTGGACTGCTGAGTTGGGTTACTTCCGAGACTTCCTTATGTAGTCTGTTCCATTAATCTACCTTTAAAAAAAATTTTTTTGAAACCATTGTAGTGTTAATTTATGATGGTGCAATTTGATACATCTTAATGCTAGGCCCCTTTATCCATTCTGTTTTCATTATATCCGTTGAGATTTTTGACTTTTTCCTCAATAATCTCTTGTTATCTCTTTTATGTCTTCTATTCTCCACCCTATCCCTAATGCTACCCCCCCCTCCACAAGACCTCTCTACACTGTAAGGCCCTGAAGATCATGTAGTTTTTTATTTTTATCCCTCAGGTACCACACTTAGGGCTTACATTTAGTAGATACTTAAGAAATTCTGGTTGAATTAGTTGCATTGAGTTATGTACTTAGGCAGATGCATAAGTAGTCTCTTCCTTCTTATTCTTGTAAATCTGTGCTATTGAACCCTGTGTTTCTGCATGCTCTTTACAAAGGTTACTGCCATTTTGAAATGGCCATCTTTTGTCTCATACACAGTAATGACATTGTCTTTGGAAGCAAGATCAAAGTACCTATTTCATCTTTACAGGTTGAGTCTTGGAAAGGGGCGTGAAAGAATTGAGTACTATCTTCTTAACAAATCTTTCCTGTCAGATTACATAATCACTAATCTTTAGCGCATCAGTGGAGTAGACTCTGTTGATTTTAAGCATGATCTTACCTTTATTCCCCTTGGGGACTATATTGTAATTATACGTTCTAAACATTTTCTCCATTTAAAGGAAAAAGTCGGAGATATCGAAATCATCAATGAAGAAACAGTAAATGAAGATGTTGAAATACTAAAAAGGCATTGGACTAACAGGTACACTCATAAGTTTCTACTGGGAATGCCTGTGGTTTTTTATGGCAACAATCTGGTAGAAGATAGTGAAAATTTAAAAATAAAAATGATATACTTTTGCCCCTGTAATGCACTTCCTGGGAACATTTCCAAATGTGAGAGAGTATTATTTTTTTTTCAAAGAGCTATATATGTTCAGTGGTATTTATGGCATAGTATTATTTTGTTATTGACCCTGGGTGAGTCACTTAACCTCTTTTTGTCTCAGTTTTCTCATCCATATAATAGAGATAATAATAGTACCTATCTTCCCAGCATTGTTGTGAGGATCAAATAAGATAATTGTAAAGCACTCAGCGCAATTGCTGGCACCTGGTAAGAACTATATAAATATTGTTGTTTTCATTGTTGAGATTATGGAAATAGTCTTGCAAATGGGGAAGGGATGAATCATTTCTGGCTTCTGAATCCAATGAAACATTACCATGGATTAAAATCAGTATCAGAAATAGAAAAAAAGTCTGGAAAAATCTGAACTATGATGTAAAGCAGATAGAGCAGAACCAAACTAAAAACATAATAATAAGCAGTAACTCTACACCAGAGACTATGTCTTCATAAAAGGGGGGGTAGAGGGAGAGAGATGAATGGAGAAAAAAGGAGAGGTAGAAGAGAGTCATTTGATAAGTTGGAATAGACATTATGTATAGGCTAAAAACCCAGGTACTCAAATGTCCATCATTTTAGAGTATGTTTAAATGACTTTGTTAACAATACATAAATTCATGTTCAAAATAAATAACATAAACATCTCAAAGTATGATGCCTATTTCTTAGATTACTAATGGTAGTGAGCCAAATTTTTAATATTTCTAGATTTCTTCAATGGCCAATATATAATTGAGACCCCTCACATCTTGTTGTAATGGAATTATGATGCAGTTTCGGATTGTATCTTTTCAAGACTTCTTCAATGTTTGTCTTAAATGTTGACATTGTTTAATTGGAGAATTCAGAGTTCATTGCACTCAATGATTTCAAGTAGAAGTACAGAGCATTAACAAAGCAGGTACCATGTTCAAAGAACTCTAGTCACCCCAAGATAGATAACACTGTTAATTAAGACTGTTGAGTTTCCTGAAGTCACAACATACTGCCATGTTGCAGTTGTTCGGTTGTTTCAGTCATGTCGTAGCCTTTGTGACCCCTTTTAGGGTTTTCTTGGCAAAGATACTGAAGTGGTTTGCCATTTCCTTCTCCTTTTCCAGATGAGGAAACTGAGGCAAACAGGATTGAATGACT
>NW_020954317.1:0-4917 GCF_900497805.2 Vombatus ursinus
AGACACTCAGTTCCAGAAGTTATTGGAAGATAGCCATGTTTTCTCTCGTCCCTCACAAAGGCAAGGAGCATTAAATAATCAGTCTCCACCAATGAGGAGAGTCTTATGCATATACCCTTTGAACTACCCTTTACTCATATGTTCTATACCTTTTCAGTCAATTATATGGCTGCGAGATGTGGCCTGACATGGACTATCTTTTCCAAAAGTCTCTCCTTCCCTTGTCATACTTTCATCAAGAATTCCTTCAATTTGTGCAGATTATTTTTGAAAAAATTTGTAATTATAGGAAAGGAGACAGATAGATAATTATTAGTTTAATGGAAAAAAAAATTAAATGGAAGCCAGATTCTGAGATTTCCCTTATTTCTTTTTTTTGGAGTCTCCACCAAATAAGCTTAGAGCCACACATTCCACAAAATTCCACTTTGCTTCTTAGTTGTTGAAAATTTTTTGTTAAACAAGAAAAAGCATTTAGGAGCAGCGAAGTGGTGTGGTGGATAGAGCACTGGTCCTGGAGTCAGGAGGACCTGAGTTCAAATGTGACTTCAGACATCTGACATTTACTAGCTGTGTGACTCTGGGCAAGTCACTTAACCCTGATTTTCTTGCAAAAAAAAAATTAATTGAACTGAAAAGTATTTGACAAGTTAAATGAGTAAAACAACACCCTAAAGTGGGCAAAACACCACTCTAAAGGTTCACTTTCAATAAGGTGTCTATCATACATGTGTCAAAATCATACAAGATTTCTTGAAAGGCTTTTTGAAATTCTAACCCAACTATGCCTTGCCTCCCATGTGATCCCTCAATAATTACCTAGCAGACAAATGAAAGATTTCAATGATGATAGGATCATAATTATAGAGATCTTAGAGGTCATGTACTTAGTTCAGCACCCTTATTTTATACATAAGAAAACTAAGGATCACAGAGGCAAAGAGACTTGCCCAAGATCACACAGGTAGTAAGTGTTTTGAACCCAGGACCTCTGACATCACAGTCATTGCTCTTTCCCTTATCATAGTGAATGTCTTAGTGCCCCACCTGGACCACCTAATTAGCATATGAGTTCCCTAAATAGCTCCACGTGCTTTATAAGCATCACAATAAACTTTTGCCAGTTGACTGGAAGACAGGTTGAGTCTTCAAATTCTTTCCAGAAGACACTGTGACCAACCTCACTCCTGTAGTTTTGGGGTCCCCCCCCAAACCTCATCAAAAGGAGTGAGATTGAGGAGTTAGAGACTACATCAAGATTGCAAAACTTCATGACTTGATGTTTGGTGGGGCTCACAAGAGTAATAGGGAAGTTAAGATAAAGTTTTTCATAATGGAAACTAAATGTGGTAAAATTATAAAGAAGCTTCTTCTCAAAGAAGAGATATGAGAAGTCATGTTCCTCTGCTTCTTTGTAGATTTTATGCTCCATAGGTATAAAACATTGCATATAGTCAGATTTTTTTTCAAAGTGTTGATCACTTTTGCTTTGTTTCTTTTTTTTTTCTTTTAAAAATATTTGTTATATGGATTGCTTTCTGGAAGGGGGATGGGAGAAGATTATAATGGAAAATCTAGGTGATGTGAAAACAAAAAAAATCAATAAAATATATTTAAAGGTTTTTTTTATAGGTTTTAGGGAAAAGTTAATGAGTGTTGCTTTAGACATGAATTTGAGATGTGTATGGTTCATCCAGTTCAAAATGCCCAAAAGGAAGTTGATAATTAAAAAAAAAATGAAAGTAGATGAGAAACCAAGGCTAGATATAAAGATCTAAGAGTCAGTAGGGGAAGAATGTCATAAGAGGGTTTGAGAACTTTTATTGATCTTTACTCTTTGGGGTACAGAGCCGCTACTGTTGCTAAGAAGGTCACAAAGCTGACTGGGCCCTTCTCATGGGGTATCAAAATTTGCTGAAGATTTTTCAGGCATTTTTTATCTAAGACAAGGAACCAGAATGGAATAAAAAGGAATTTGTAGCACCTGCCTTTTATGGTTAGGACTTCCTGATAAATCTTCTCTGTGTACTGATAGAGCCACAACCAGACTTTAGCTCTATAGTTATCCTTTGGCATGAAAATCTCTCTTCTCTATTAATCCATTGTAACAAATGTAACTTTGAAATGTAAATCTCACAACCTCAACTTTGAAATGTAGTTCCCTTTTGTTTATCTCAATAGGTCATGCTATTCCTTCTGTGTTTTTCCTGTCCTTCAGTTATATGTAAGAATATTTCCCACTTCTCTGCTTTCTTTATAATTTTGGTTACATTGGTTTTGTTTGTACAAAAACATTTTGATTTTATATAATCAAATTGATCATTTTTGCATTTAGTAGTGCTGTCTATATCTTCTTTGGTTCTAAATTCTTCCCTTATTCATAAATCTGACATAAACTATTCCATGCTCTCTTAATTTGCATGTGTTATCACCTTTTATGTGTAAATCATGTACCCAGTTTGACCTTATCTTATAGCAGTGTGAGCTGTTGGTCTATACCTAGTTTCTATCATAATGTTTTCCAATTTTCCCAGCAGTTTTTCTCAAATAATGAGTTTTGTTCCAGAAGTTTGGATCTTTGGGTTAATCATATACTATATTATTATGTTCATGCACTATAATGTAATTTGTACCTAATCTATTCCACTGATCCATCACTCTGTTTCTTAGCCAGTACCAGTTTGTTTTGATAGTTACCCCTTTATAATACAGTTTGAGATATGGTCTACCTAGACCATCTTCTTTCACATTTTTTTTTCCATTTATTCCCTTAATATCCTTGAGATTTTGTTCTTCGAGATGAATGTTGTTATTATTTTTTTCTATCTCTATAAAATAATTTTTGATAGTTTGGTAGGGCACTGAATAAATAAATTGACAGGTAGAATTGTCATTTTTTATTATATTGGCTCAGCCTACCCATGAGTAATTAATATTTTTCCAATTGGTTAGATCTGACGAAATGTTTTATAACTGTGTTCATAGAGTCCCTTGGGTTGTCTTGGCAGATAGACTCCCAAGTATTTTGTATTGTCTACAATTATTTTAAATAGAATTTCTCTTTCTATCTCTTGCTGCTGGATTTTGTTGGTATTATATGGAAATGCTGATGATTTATGTGGGTTTATTTTGTATCCTTCAAATTTGCTAAAGTTGTTAATAATTTCAAGTAGTTTTTTTAGTTTATTCTCTAGGATTTTCTAAGTATAACATTATATCATCTGCAAAGAGTAATAGCCTCATTGCCTATTCTAATTTCTTTATTTCTTTTTCTTATTTGTATAGCTAACATTTTTAGTGTAATATTAAATAATACTGGTGTTAAGGGACATCCTCACTTTACCCCTTATTGTGTGGGTGCTTCTAGCTTATCCCCATTACAGATAATGCTTACTGATGGTTTTAGATAAAATTACTTATAATGTTAAGATAAGTTCCATTTATCTCTAGTGCTTTTGAAAGTAATGGGTGCTATAGTTTATCAAAGGCTTTTTCTGCATTTATTGAGATAATCACATGATTTCTGTTGGTTTAGTTATTGATATGGTCAATTATGCTGATAGTTTTTCTAATAATGAACCAGCCCTGAATTCCTGGTATAAATTCCACCTGGTCATACTCTACGATCTTTGCGATATATCACTGCAATCTCTTTGCTAGTATTTTATTTACTTTTTTATATCAATATTCCTTAGGGAAATTGGTCTATAATTTTCTTTCTCTGTTTTGGTTCTTCCTGGTTTAGGTATCAGTACCCTATTTTTGTCATAAAAGGAATTTGGTAGTACTCCACCTATTTTTTTTTCAAAATACTTCATAAAGTATTGGGATTAATTGTTCTTTAAATGTATATAGTAGAATCCATTTGTGAATCCATCTGGTCTTGGGGATTGTTTCTTAAGCAGTTCATTGATGGCTTGTTAAATTTCTTTTTTCTGTGATTGGGTTATCTAAGTATTTTATTTCTTCTTTTGTTAATCTGAGTAATTTATATTTTTGTAGATATCCATACATTTTATTTAGATTGTCAAATTTATTGGCATATAATTGGTCAAAATAGCTCCTAACAATTGTCTTAGCTTCCTCTTCATCAGTGATAAATTCATCCCTTTCATTTTTGATACTAATAATTTGGTTTTCTTTTTTCCTTTTTTAAATCAAATTAACCAATGGTTTATCTATTTTATTGTGTTTTTTTTTCATAAAACCAACTTCTAATTTTATTTATAGCTCAATGGTTTTCTTGCTTTCAATTTTATTAACCTCTCCTTTGATTTTCAAGATTTCCAATTTGGTGTTTAATGGGGGTTTTTAATTTGTTCTTTCTAGTTTTCTTTTTTTTAACTTGCATGCACACTTCATTGATCTGCTTTTTCTCTATTTTATTGATGTAAGCAGTCTGAGATACAAATTTTCTTCTAAGTACAGCTTTGGCTGCATCACATAAATTTTGGTATATTGTCTCATTGTGGTCATTTTCTTTAATGAAATTATA
The DNA here is from genome assembly GCF_900497805.2 of Vombatus ursinus. Taxonomy (NCBI): domain Eukaryota; kingdom Metazoa; phylum Chordata; class Mammalia; order Diprotodontia; family Vombatidae; genus Vombatus; species Vombatus ursinus. The sequence continues at coordinate 4,496 of NW_020954317.1, forward strand.
TATTGTCTCTATTGTGTTACTTCACCTAGTTTTTTAAAGGTTTAGATTATTTAATTTCCAAATAATTTTTATCTCTTTCCATTGTCCATTGTTGCTTGTAATTTTAATTGCATTATTATTTGAAAAGGATGTGTTTATTATTTCTGCTTTTTTGCACTTGATTGTAAGGTTTTTATGTCCTAATATGTGGTCAATTTTTGTGTAGGTGCCATGTGCTGCTAAGAAAAAGGTATATTCCTTTCTATTTCTAATCAATTTTCTCCAGAGATCTATCATATATAACTTTTCCAGAATTTTATTCACCTCCTTAACTTCTTTCTTGTTTATTTTTTGGTTAGATTTATCTTGTTCTGAGAGGGGAAAATTGAGGTCCCTCACTAGTATAGTTTTATTATCTATTTCCTCCTGTAACTCATTCAACT
>NW_020954318.1:0-2974 GCF_900497805.2 Vombatus ursinus
CTCCACAACCTCTTCATGGCATTCTTCACTTCTGCATTTCTCAAGGTATAAATAATGGGATTCATCATTGGAGTAACCACAGTGTAGAACACGGACACAAGTTTGTCTTCAGAAAAGGTAGAAGAGGGCCTCAAGTACAGAAAGATGGCAGGACCAAAGAATAAGAGGACAACGGTGATGTGGGAGGCACAAGTGGAGAGGGCCTTGCGTCTCCCCTCTGATGACTGGTTTCTCAAGTGAACCAAGATGACAACATAAGAAGAAATCAAGAAGAGAAGGGAAATCACAGAGAATAAACCACTATTGACAAACACAATAATCCCTGCCACAAAAGTATCAGTACAGGCGAGCTTGAACAAGGGATGGAGGTCACAGAAATAATGGTCAATCACATGGGGACCACAAAAGGGCAATGGGACAGTGATAAGAATCTGAACCACAGAGTGGAACATGCCCCCTAGCCAGGAGCTAAACACCAGCACATGACAAACGGGACGGCTCATGATGGTCATGTAGTGCAGGGGTTTGCAGATGGCCACATACCGGTCATAGGCCATCACCGTGAGCAGGATGATCTCAGCAATGCCAAAGAAATGGAAGAAAAAGATCTGGGTCATGCAGCCATTCAAAGAGATGGTTTTATTCTCAGCCAATAAGCCAGAAAGGAACTTAGGAACAATAGTAGAGGAGTAACAGATCTCTACTAAGGACAGGTGGCTAAGGAAGAAGTACATGGGGGAGCTCAGGCTCTTGCTAGTGTTCACAGTTAAGATGATGAGGCCATTGCCCAACATGGTGGCCATGTACACAGGAAGAAACACCACAAAAGAAACTCGCTGTGCTTCTCGATCCTGGAAGAGCCCCGTGAATATTAACTGGGTCACATTGTTTGGAGCAGCCATGGAATCCAATCATGTCATATCAACTCTCAAGAAACTCAATAGGCTTGAAACAAGACAAGAGAAGATAAGGCCACTGTAATTATTAAGATACTTTCCTGCCATAAGAACAAGAAATGGATGGATGGATGGATGGATAGAAGAATGGATGGATGGATGGATGGAAGTATGAATGGATGAATGGATGGATGCATGCATGGATGGATGGATGAATCAAAAGGTACTTATTAAGAGCTTGCTATGTGCAAACTCTGTGGTAAATTCTAGGATTAGAATAGAATATCAACACAGTCCTTGCTCTCAAGGAACTCACATTCTAATAGAGGAAAAGAACATATAGCAAGGTTTTTAAAGTACATGCAACTCAGGGACTACAAAATGCTAAATGAGAAGGGTGAATTAACATTTAAAATATTTGATCTGTCTCCAGAAATTAAAAAGTTATAGTCAAATAAAACAGTTGAACTTAAATCAGGAATTAAAAAGAGAGAGAAACACTAGTACTTTGTTATGTTGAAAGAGATCATGATGAGGATCAAAAAAATAAAGAGACCACTGAGAATGAAAATCACATCAATAAAATAATAACAGTTATTCTTAAAACTGACTTTAGGAAGAACTTTAAAATTAGCAACACATAATACATGCATTGCCTTGCTTGATCCTTAAAACAACCTCATAAGTTACAAGTAACTCATTACTAATTAATACAAGTATTAATATCTCTATTTTATATCTCAGTCAATCAACAAGCATTTATTAAGTGCTTTCTGTGTACCAAGAATATTAGGGATATGAAGATTAGGCAAACAGGGTGAAGTGACTTGCCCAGGGTCACATAGCTAGCAAGCATCTGAGACTAGATTTGAATTCAGGTTGTCCTAACTCCAGGCCTGGTGCTCTAACCACTGCAACATAGAAGAATAACTGACTAGATCATAGGATCATAAATCTCATGCTGGAAGGGACCCCAGAGACCATCCAATCCAACTCTCTCATTTCATTGTTGAGGAAACTGAGACCCACGGAGAGCACAGTAAGGGACTTACTGAATGTCACATAGATAGTAAGCATCTCAGGTAGGATTCAAACTCAGCTTCTCTGATTCTAGAGAGAGTTCTTCCTTGTGCTCGATGTAGCGGGTCAGACGAGTTGGGTTCTATTCAAAAAACACAGGGAACATTTCCCAAAATTGATCACGCTTTAGGCCACCTAAAGAATTTACCGAAAGGGAAAGACAGAGAGAAAGACACAGAGACAGAAAGACAGAGAGAAGCAAAACTTGAAATGCAACTGCTATTAAAAATAGTTTAACTATTTAAAAGTAACCAAAAAAGTGAAATATGATCAGAAGGCAGAAGCCTAGATGGAGACTGTTGACAAATCTTGATTTATTAATAATTATTTTTCCAATGGGAAGCAATCTTTGAAATCCTTCTATAAATTCAAATTCATAAAGAATACTTTTTTGATATATTGCTGTTTTTATTTCCTTATATTTTACTCAATCTTCTTGTTGATCACATAATTCTCTCTCTCTCTCTCTCTCTTGCTGTCTCTCTCTCTCAATTAACTCTTTCTGATTGGTGCATCAGAACCACATGGACTTACAAGTCAATCTTATTGAGCATTTGAAAAACAAAAACTCTTCAAACCTAGCAAAGGAAACTACTCAACCTTCAAAAATGACACCATTAAAAGAAGTAGGGGTTTGCTAGCAAATGTCTAACTGGCTCTCAAAAATCTCTGACGCACTTTCAAGGTTAATCTGTGCTTTTAACAGAATTAATAGAATTCACTGGTGGAGGGGACTTAACACATTCAGTGTCATAACTATAAAGGACTTAGAGATCATCCAGTCCAACTTTTGCATTTGCCCAAAGAGAATAAATGAGACCCAGAAAGAAGTCACTTGCTCAAAGCCACCCAACTATTTAGCATAAACAACCATGCTAGAACCTTGTGTCTCCACTCAATGTTCTTTCCACTACACAGTCTTAACCTCCCTATGGCATCAACTTTGTTATTGTTTTTACTGAATCACAGCTATAAGTTGCCTTCACCCACACCAAATC
>NW_020954319.1:0-4125 GCF_900497805.2 Vombatus ursinus
AAGAGGAAATTGAGGCCCAGGAAGGTTGGATAATTTGCCCAAAGTAACAGGGGAGGTAAAGTAAGCATCAGAAGCAAGATTTGAACCCAGGTCTTCTGATTTCAGAGCCAATGATCTTTCCATTCTATCACACTGCCTATCATAGGGCAAAACAGACAGTAGCCAACAAGTCAGAAGAACTGGGCTCAAGTCACTTACAAGCTATGTGAATTTTAACAAGTCACTTCTGAGAGTCCTCACCTCATCATCTGTGCGGTCAAGTAAAGGACACATTCACTGTCTCCCTCACAGAGTTAATGCAAAAATAAATATTCCTTAAAAGCAAATATATTTTGCATAACTTCACATGTGAAACCTATACCAAATTAGGGTAGAGAGGGAGACAATTTGAAACTCACAAAATTTCAAATGAATGTTAAAAATTCTTTCATATGTAATTGAAAAAATAAAATATGAATTTAATTTTTAAAAATTCTTCCCCCCTCAAAAAAAAAAAAAGAATAAATATTCCTAAGGTACCAATCTGGCCATGACATGATTTTGTTTAAAAAAAATACAGTGGTTTTCTATTGCCTATAGAATGAAATACAGGCTCAGTAGACTATCAAGTAAAGCATTGTAGAGTCTGGCCTCACCCTACTTTTCCAGATTTATTTCCCACTTCTCACCTTGTTGATGTCTCCATTTTAGCCACATGGGGCAGCTGGCAGTTCCATGATCTCCTCCTCCACTTTCCTGACTCTGAGGATTGGGTAATACTTGAAGGCACTCCTTCTTGAACTTTGAACTTGCCTCATTAAAGGACTTTTCCTTCATGGCCAAGCTTAGATGCCCCTGGCACCATGAATCCTTTCCAAATCTCTCCAAATGAAAGGTCTTATCACATTTTCATTGACTGCTCCATCTGAATCTCTCCTCATTCTTATTCCCAACTTATGTCATACTTATTTGTCTGAGGGTAGAGCATACCTCTAGAGTTTCCAGTGATAATAATGATCATAGGATTCTAGATTTCTAGAAGGAAGGGAGCTTCAGGGACATCTTGTACAGCCTAGTCATTTTATAGATGAAGAAATTGCAATGGCAAAAGTGAAAAGAGTTGTTCAAGAAACACAGCCAAGTTCGGAAACCAGGTCCTTTGAGGCTGAATATAGTATATTCTTCCATAGCATCACTCAGTCATGATTATAGATGGCGGTGATGACAATGATAATACCAGATCATCACCACAATCTATTGTCATCATTTTCTTTTTTTAAGCTTTTTGTTTATTTTATTTTTAATTTGTGAAATAAAACTAGGACTTCAATAACAGTGCAATTTTTTAAAAAGATGATTGCACATGAAACTACAAATCTATTATGTACAATTTGCTATTCCTTTTGAATATATAATAAAGTTATCATGCAAATTTTTTCTTCCATCTCCTCTCCACCCTAGAGATGGCTACCATTGGACACAAATATGTATGTGTGTGTGTGTGTGTGTGTGTGTGTGTGTGTATATATATATGTAAAATTATTCTATGCATACTTCTATTTATCAGTTCTTTCTCTGGATCCAAATAGTGTCTTTCTTCATCTGTCCCTTTTAGTTATTTTGGATATTTATAATAGTCAAAATGACTTAGTCACTCCAAGTGGTTCTGTTACTGTATACAGCAACAAGTATTCAAGAGATGTGTGCATGACATGCATATGTCCCAAGAAGCTCCTATAAACTCTCAAAGGTGTCATCATCTTCTTATTCTCTTGCAGATTGTGGCAACAGGAATCTGTCGCTCTGATGACCATGTGATAAATGCATCATTGCCTTACCCCATCCCAATAATCCTGGGGCATGAGGCTGCAGGGATTGTGGAGAGCATTGGAGAAGGGGTGACTTCTGTAAAACCAGGTAAAATACAAAGAACAGTAGAACATTAGAGTTTTTTTTTTAATTCTTACATTCTCTTCATGCTAGTAGACAGGAAAGATAATGTTGTTTATGGACAAAAATTCCAAATGGAAGACAATTGAGGTAGTTGGGCAGCATCCAGCTTTACAGTGAGGGCTGCATCATCCCCAACCACAAGCATATGCTCTGAATGAGAAAGAAATGACTGAATATTGATGGACATGGTTAAAGTTCTTTGAAGATGAAAGGTAAAAATAACTGCCAGTTACAATATATCTGCTTATTCACATTTTATTGAATAATCAGTCACAGTCCTTGGTAGTGGAGAACAAAGGAAAAAATGACAGATAATGATATTCTACAGAAAAAACCCAAAATATTAATTTTAACCAAGTTTCAAATTCTTACATTCTTAAATGTTTGATTTTTCTTTGGTCTGGAGTCAGGAAGACCTGAGTTCAAATTCTGTCTCAGACATTTACTGACTGTGTGATCCTGGGCAAGTTACATAACTGCTATCTGACTAAGTTTCCTAATCTGTAAAACAAGGATAATAATAGTACCTACAGCACAGGGTTGTTGTGAGAATCCAATAAGGTAATACATGTAAAGCACTTGAAGTGCTATAGGAATGTTAGTTATTAATTCAATTCAATAAATATTTGTTAAGTGCCTACTGTGTGTCAGACACTGTGCTAAGTGTTGGGGATACAAAAAGAAGCAAAACACAGTTTCTGCCCTGAAGGAGCTTACAACTACTGGGGGAGACAACATGCAAATGAATATATATATGAAGCAAGCATCACATCAGTGCTATTATTATCCCCATTTAAAAAATATTCCCTTGAGAAAGAAGTAAGCGGCCAGCTAAGTGGCACAGTGGATAGAACACCAGACCTAGAGTCAGGAGGACTTGAGTTCAAATCTGGTCCCTGACATTTATTAGCTGTGTGACCCTGGGCGAGTCATTTAACCTTGATTTCCTTACCAAAAAATAAATAAATAACGAGAGAGAAAGAGAGAGAGAGAGAGAGAGAGAAAGAAGTAAAGATATCCCACAAATGATAATATTGACATAATATTACATATAAGCATTAACACAGAAAACCTAAGACATTTAGTTTTTTCCTGCACTGAAAACTTTTCATTTCTCATGTGCCCCAAACCAATACAAAATACCACATCTGCCTAACATCTGACAGAATTATAGAGCCCTATCCATTCTAAGATCCATGTGCTAAAATTCACATGAGGAATTTTGAACTTTTGTACTTCTCTGCTGGACCAGTTGCCCATGACAGAGCAGGCACAGAGACTAACATGATAGTGACCAGCCAGTATCCATTTCCCATGAGTCTTACCTTGCAGACAATGCAATCAGGCAGTCAATCCCAGGCCCAGACATATAGAGCTGGATGGGGCCTCAGAATCATTTTAAGTCAACCAACTCTACAGATGAGAAAAATGAGGACCAGGGAAGTTAAGCAATGTGTCCAAGGTCCCACAAATAGTAAATATCTGAGGTGGAATTTGAACCTCTGACCCCAGAGCCAGTGCCCTTTCCACTGTATGCCTCTGATCAATCTAAAAATATTTATTAAGCAAATATTATGTACCAGGTACTATACTAGGGTTTGAAGATGCAAAGACAAAGGCAAAATAATCCCTGCCCTCAAGGAGCTTATATTCTACCACGGAACACAACATGTACAAAAATACACAGAAGCAGAGAGATACTAGCAGCTTGGGAGACGTGGAAATGTTTCATGTCAAAGGTAGTGTGCTGCTACCTATAGATTCTGTCTTTGTTTATGTATATAGGGTGGCAGTAGAAAGAGTTCTAGATAGATGTCAGACGACCTGGGTTTAAATCATATTTTTACAACTTTCTAGCTAGGAACTTCAAATAAATCACTCTACCTCACTAAGTCTCAATTTCTCCATCTGCAAAATGGGAGCATACTTTGTACGATTATTGCAAGTATCAAATGAGATAATGGATGCAGAAGTTATGTGCTTCAACAAGTGTGATATAGCAGCAGCTAGGTGGTGCAGTGGATAAAGCTCCAGCCTTGGAGTGAGGAGGACCTGAGTTCAAATCTGGCCTCAGATACATAACTATCACTTAGCTGTGTGACTTTGGGCAAGTCACTTAACCCCAACTGCCTCACAAAAAAAAAAGTGTGATATAATTTTGTTTCCTATCACTGGGACCCAGTTTCCTCTTCT
>NW_020954320.1:0-2955 GCF_900497805.2 Vombatus ursinus
CTAGGCTTGGAGTCAGAAAGACTTCAGTTCAAATCTGGACTCACTTAACTGCCCCAAGGTAAGGGGAACTTGGACAGGTCACTTAAGCTCTGTCTGTCTCAGCTCCCTACTCTTTAAAAAGGGGAAAATACTTTTCTCCTCACATTAAGAAGCTGTAACTACGGTTTCTATGTAGTTCAGACATCACCTCACAACAAGGCCTCCCTGCCTGTTCCCTCACCTCAAGGCAGGAGGGTTGGGATACTCTACATTGCCACTTCTGGATTCACCATCCCTCAGGATCCTCTCCTTCTTGAATTTCATGCTAATCCTATCTACAACCCAATCAAAATCCTGGTAGTTGTTTTCTACAGACTCCCAGGTCACTCACCCCTTTCTTTCACGATGAGTTTAATAACTAGTTCACAGTTTCTGTCTCCTCCCAACTCCTGTCCTCATACTAGGGGATTTCATCATACTCGCCGATTCTCCCTTGAATACCCTAACCCCTCAGCTCTTCAATCTACTTATCCCCCTGGAACAACTCCTCCACCCCACCTCAGTGACACACAAAGAACGTAATACCCTGGATCCCACCAACACCCAAAAAAGTGCCACCTCAATATTAAAGAATTCTGAAGTCCCCCTATCTGACTATAATCACATGTGCTGTAAAGGAAAGTGGAGGAAAATCATAAAACTGTTCTAACTGGGTGCACTAACGACTTTGTGTTACAAAACTTCAACTGGGCCCTCAGTGCCACCAGGCAATACTACTATATTCGGCCCTTAACAATTCCTTCTCACTCCTCCCTTCCACAGTGGCTCTTGCAAATCCTCATCCCTCCAGAAACCCACCATAACTCCCTCTGCCCACCCTTATCAGCTCAGAACCTTGCCTCATATTTTACAGAACATATTTAGGCCGTAAGCTCCCTCTTCTCCCCTCTTTCTCATCTTCTATCATTCAGGTATGCTTTGTCACTATCTTTTCCTTCCCTCTCCCTTATCTCATAGGATGAGGTGGTCTTACTTCTCGCTAAGGTTATCACTTACACTTGTTCAAGTGATCCATTCCACCTCATTTCCTCCAACACACTGCCCCCACTGCCATTTCTATTCTTCCCCTTATTTTTAACTTCTCCCTCTCCACTCACTCCTTCCCTACATGCCCATGTCTCCTCTATCCTGAGAAGACCCTCACTTGATCCTTCCATCCCTGATAACTACTGCCCTATACCTCTTCTGCCTCTTGTGGCTAAATTCATTGAAAAGGACATCTACAAACAGGTGCCTCCACTTTCCCTTCTCTCACTCTCTTCTTAATGACTCACAATCTGGCTTCCGACTTTTTCATTCCACCAAAATGGCTCTCTCCAAAGTTACCTGAGAGAATAGGATTTTGAAAGTCCTCAATCTCCTTGATCTCTCTATGGCCTTGGACATGGATCACTCTCACCTTCTTCATATTTTCTTCTCTAGGTTTTTGGGTCACCAGTCTGCACCAGCTCTCCTACCTCTCTGAACATTCCTCTATGTCTTCTTTGCTGGATCCTCCCTCAGATCACTCCCTCTAACCTCAAGGATCTTTCCTGGACCCTCTTTTTTCCTTCCTCTATGCCACTTCACTGGATCATCTCATCTACTCCCATGGATTCAATTACCATCTCTATCCTAATGACTCTCAAATCCACCTTTCCTGACTCAATTTCTCTGTTGATCTATAATCTCCCATTTTCAAATGCCTTTAGACATCTCAAATTGGATGTGCAGTAGCCACTTGTAACTCAACATGCTCATTATCTTCTGACTCTTAGCCCATGACTGTTCTTCCTGGATTCTCTGGCTCTCTTCAAGTCCTAGACTAAAATTCCATCCCCTACAAAAAGTACTTCTTGATTCCCCTTAATTTTAGTGCCTTTCTTCTGTTGATGATTTCTCAATTATTCTGTATGTAGTCAGAATGTAACCAACCAGATAGGTGTTTGTGGCTACCTCAGATTGTGAGTTCGATATCAGAGTTCATCTTTTGCTCCCCCCCCTTTTTTTTAGCCCCAGCAGCTAACACATAGTATCTGATACATTATTAATATCTCTTGATATTGATATTTGACTGGTTTTGGCATCCCTAGGGCCCAGTACAGGCCTGCACAACATACAGTTTGCAGTCTGCTTGCCAAAGCAGCCCACAGATGCACAATGCTTGGAACAGAATATGAGCTTAATAAATACTTGCTGACTGAATGAGTCACATATTTTAAAGAATACAATCTGATGTGATGTCATATATATTTCTACATGGCAAAAAAAAAATAGTACCTATCCCATATATAACCTTTCATATATGTAATAATAATGTTAATTATTAATAACAATATCTAATTTTTACAGTGAAGGTTTGAAAAAGGAAAAGTTTGAAAAGCATTATAATTCATTTAAATAACACAAAAACTCTGAGATAAGTTCCATTTTTACAAATAAGAGAACTAAGAAATGATTGTTCTTCATATGTAGCCACAAAAGAATAGTGTTTGAAGAACTAATTGAATCTAATCCTGCTTGACAAGTAAAATACTCCAAAATAATTTTATTTTTATTTTTTTATTTTCTTTTTTGCATGCTGTTCTTTTCCAATAAGTTAGTGTGTTAATATTTCAATATTAGTCAAAATTTGAATATTATTATATTCAATATTTCAATATTATTCAATATCCAAGTTAATATAATTTCAATAAGTGAAATATACGATGCTTAAAGATACTTTCATAATATGATCACAATGCTAAATTTCTAGAAATTAATTAGAAATGCTGAAATGACCCAATTCATTGCTTCATAACTCACCATCTTCTCTTTACTTTCTTCATTGCTTCCATCAGACTGAAACTAAAACAAAATAGATAAAGATTAAAATGTGAATAAAATCCAAATATGCTAATATAAAGACACTTTTAAATAACTCATTCATTTAAAAAA
>NW_020954321.1:0-1470 GCF_900497805.2 Vombatus ursinus
GGACGTTTTTCCTTATATCAAGCCTACCTTTGCTGCATCAGTTCATCGTTCCTGGTTGTGACCCCTTAAATCAGACCTGCACAACTTGGCAATAGGGAGGGGTCAAAATTAAAATAGGCTAAACTTCTTCGGGTTACAGTTAGGTTTTTATTGACTCACTTTCCAACTAAGGGTGTAATTAATGATCAGACTATTTTACAAATAAACCTTATTTTAAAAAAGGGAAATTTCAATTAATATGAATTAATTGCACTTATTACTTAAGATTTTTATTTACTGTGAAATCATATTAATGTTAAAAAATTACTTTACTAAGCAGTACCAGTTTTAATACATTTTTTCAGGTTTTCTTACTGTTTACATTTAGTTAATGGGACTAAGGGAAGTATTACACTTCTTGTCAGCAATCAGTTTATTATCAGCTACTCTTTGCTGTTTGGTCATATAGGACAAGCTTATATTTTCAAAAACACTTTTTCTATCAGACATACTCCAGAAACTGCAATCATCAAACACTTCTTTATGAAATCACCTTCAGTAAAAACGACTTCCTGGCAGCAGCAATTTCTTTAGAAATCTGAAAACTAACCTTAGTAGCTGCCTCATTTTCTGAGTTTATTTTCTTGAAAAACTGTTGTTCCTCACTGAGATTTTTCAACAGTTTAGACACTTTAATCTGTTTTTCATTGGTGTCCAATTTGCTTAAGTCAGGCTGTTTTGATTTGAAATGGAGATGAAAATTGTATTCCTTCAGAAGGACTATTACTTCTCCATAAACAAGGCATAATATTTTGTCTCTTGTGTAAGTAAACAAGTATCTGTTTGTTTAGATTAAATACTCTATGTGCTGATTTGATCTTCTATTTCTTTTTGTCACCCATTTTACAAAGTCACCCCAAAAACTTTAATATTAGAACCAAAAGAATCTCCATAGCAACTGCTCACATAACAAAGAAATACTGAACGGAGTGTCTGACCTAGGAGAGAGTGCCAGATACTCATGTACCCCAGAGGGCGGACAAGCAGGGAGGGCCTCATTGCCCCTCATTGCATGGCGGGCATCAGCTGTCTTGGCACGTGCACTTTGTCCGTGTTCAACATCAATAACAACTGAAAACACAGTGAAAAGATACAACTCTTGCTTCTCAGACTAGAGACAGACTGACAGTGGTGGTCTTGGGTTGTGTGACAAACAGGAGAGAGTGCACAGTGGCAACCCACCTCCAAGTTACATGATGGGTACAGTGGTGACTAGTGGAAGGTGAGTTAAGCAGGACACACACAAAGCATTCAATTCATGTTTACTTAATTTTATGTCCTCTACATTTTCCCCGGGCCGCCGCAAAGCCTTTGGCAGGCAGGTGACCCGGGGGCCATATGTTGTGCAGGCCTGCCTTAAATATTTCAGGTCATGCTGAATATTTCATGCTCTTCCTGAATTCCATGCTTCCCCAGAATCCCATAGTGTTG
>NW_020954322.1:0-1175 GCF_900497805.2 Vombatus ursinus
TCAGCAACCTGCGTGATTTCAACTCAATTCAATTTAACAAACATATATATTAATAGCCTAGTATGTGTTTGGGAATACTGAATACAATAAAAAACTAATGCTTTGGATTCCAAATATGATTTAATATTCATGTGTGTATATATGAATATATATACATACATACATATACATACAAATATACAATTATTTATAATACACACATATACATATATATACATAGGGGTGTGTGTGTGTGTGTATGTATGTGAGAATGTATGATTTACTATAAAACTACGAACCTAGAAGGTGCTGGGAGATCAGATTACCCACCTCTTATTTTGATGGCTATATGTCTCTTACTTTTTTCCAAATTAATCTCACAAATTATATAAAGACTTACAAGTAGAAGTATATGATGTGCTGCACTTTATCTAGAAGATGAAGGCCAATTTTTTACCTTTCCAGTAAAAGTGCAAATCCAACAACAATCACTTGAAGGATCCTGTCTCATGAAATGGCTGCCCTGCTGTGCCAGTACAATGTTGACCTTTCCAAGAGAGGGTTGCTGAGTGATGACATCACTGCTACCCCAGTAGAATGTTGGCATTTTAAAGAAATGGTTATTGAGTGTGGATACCACAAAGATCAACGGTCAGAAACTGCAGTGATTTCAACTCAATTCAATTTAACAAACATATATATTAATTGCCTAGTACGTGACTGGGAATACTGAAAACAATAAAAAACTAATGCTCTGGGTTCCAAATATGATTTAATATTCATGTGTATATATATGTGTATATATATATACACACATACATACAAATATACAATTATTTATGATACTCCCATTTACATATATGTATATATATGTGTGTATGTATGTATGTATGATTTGGTATAAAACTACGAACCTAGAAGCTGCTGGGTGATCACATCACCCACGTGCTGTTTTGATGGCTATATGTCTCTTACTTTTTTCCAAACTAATCTCACAAATTATATAAAGACTTACAAGTAGAAGTATATGAAGTACTGCACTTTACCTAGAAGATGAAGGCCAGTTTTTTATCCTATCCAGTAAAAGTGCAAACCCAACAACAATCAGTTGAAGGATCCTCTCTCATGAAATGGCTGTCCTGCTGTGCCAGTACAATGTTAACCTTTCGAAGAGAGGGTTGCTGAATGATGACATC
>NW_020954323.1:0-5923 GCF_900497805.2 Vombatus ursinus
TCAATCCAGATGTTTCTGTGTATCTGTCTTGTGCAAGGATGTTAGAGGAGGCTTGAGTGCCAGCAGACTTTTCAGGGTCAGTGTTGCAATGAAATGAGGTACTGGCAAGTCATTGGACAGTTAACAGTAGCAGTTTAACTGGGAGCTAACGGAGCAGAGAAATACAACAACAATATAGCGAAATGGCTTCTCTGGACACAGCCCCTCTCGTCTTCATATTAAAACACATCTGGTTATCAGAGCAGGTTGCTAGGGAAGATTATAAGGACTTGAGTGGTCTTCAGAAATCCACCAAGTTTGAGAGGTCCTAACTGCCCATTGGTGGGATTTTTTATGCCGTTAGGGAACCAAGAAGCTACATTAGGGGGAACAAGGGCCAATCAGGTTCCATTCAGTCCACAGATGTTATTTTTTTTTTCTTTTGTAGTTTTATTTAAATTTTTTCCCTCTGTATTAATTTATTTATTTTTAGTTTTCAACATTCACTTCCACAAGATTGAGTTCCAAATTTTCTCCCCATCTCGTCCCTCCCCCCACCCCAAGATGGCATGCATTCTGAATATTCCTTCCCCTAATCTGCCCTCTCTTCTATCTCCTCCCACCTTCTCTTATTCCCTTCCCCTTCTATTTTCCTGTAGGGCAGGATAGATTTCTGTACCCCATTGCCTATATATATCTTATTTCCCAGTTGCATGTGAAAACAATTTTTAACATTTGTTTTTAAAACTCTGGGTTCCAAATTTTTACCCACCCTCATTGAGAAGGCAAGCAACTCGATACAGGTTGTACATGTGTAAGAAATACCCAGAACAAACATGTGCCTTTCAAATGTATAAGAAATATTTTCCTGACCGTCCCTCACATTGCCAGGATTGGGTTGATTTTACTAGTGAGGACCCTAAACTTTGCTGGCCCAAATGGGGCAGCTTTAATAAGACTAAATTCAATTATTTAAGGCAGAAACTGATGAATAAGGAAACTCAGCCTCTTTAGTGTAACAGCGATAATAAATGGTACTCAGAGGCAAAGGAAAAAGAGCATAGGTCCAAATTAGAACTGGGGAAAGAAAGGATTAAATCATTTTAAAACCTCAGTAACAACCCCCAAACCACCTAACTACCTAACTACCTAAAATATACCTACTTTTACCAAAAGACTCCAGTTCCCTTTCCAGGTGCAAGCCAAAATTTGCTGGGGAGAAAACTGTGGTCTCAAGCCCTGGCAGTATGGAGAACTCCAGGTAATTGCCAAGGAGCATCCCAGCCCCGGTGGGGATTCCCATAGGCTTTGCTGAGCAGTTCCAATTCAACCTGTGTTCATACAGACCCAGGTATCTGAATCTGTATCAATCTATGGTTATTTCAGTCAGGAAAGGTTTCACTGGGAGTAGGTGCTAAAAAGCACCCCAGAAAGCACTGAGGGACCTTCCCTGAAATGCTGATCATCCACCAGTTTTAAACCTAGTTGCCTTCCCCAGTCCCCTCCACCAGAGTCAAGAGTGTATCTCAGTTGTGGGGATTACTAATAAGACCATTGCAACCCATGTCTCAGAAACACTCTCCTTTTTTATTGGAGAAATCAGTTCCTTTCATCCTTTTGTCTTAGTCCCTGAGAACCTTAGCCACTTACTAGGACAGGCCACTATTGCATTTGACCCAGGAGGGACCATTTCCTTGTGTGTTTTATCCCCGACACCTTACTTAACCCCTTCTGACCATCTGATTCCCAACCAAATTTCCTCCAGTTTGTGGACTTCAGATGTTACTGATATTGAGCTTGTTATCAGTGTCCCATCTATTGTTGTGTAGTTAGCTCCCTCATTTGATTTATTTGCCTCTGAGAAAGGAGGGAATGGTGGAAGCAACACATTCAGTCCTGCTACCTATCTACCTGAGACGGAAAGTGAGGATGAGACTTTGGCATATGACTTGGGAATGCTGTGGAAACATCAGTTTCCCCACCTCCTCAGGACAGCCCATTAAAAATCAGAAACAGGGGCAGCTAGGAGGTGCAGTGGATAGAGCACCAGCCCTGAAGTCAGGAGGACCTGAGTTCAAATCTGACCTCAGACCAAACACTTGACACACTTAGTAGCTGTGTGACCCTGGGCAAGTCACTTAACCCCAACTGCCTAAAAAACAAATCAGAAACAGTTTTCCCATCTGTTAGACTGTTTGTTGCTTCCACAGACTAGCAGTAATTAAAATTCCAGGGGACAGCCTAGAGAACAGCATTCCAGCTCCTGGAAATGACTTGGTTGACTAAGCAGGGTAAAAGTGGCTTGTTTAGTAATTGTCCCTATTGAACTTTCATAAGAATGACCTTATTAGTATATCCATCCTGTCCTCAAGGCCTGTTTAAGCCTTCTAGACTAACAAAAGAAGAGACACCCACTGCCCAGAAAAGAATGCTTATCAGAAATCTGGAAAAGCTTCCAAAGAAGGGATGTGAACTTGATAAGATTATGCGACTATGGGTCTGGAGTTTTCACAGGGCTGCCATCATAGACTATGAGGTATGTCCCACCTGCCCAAAGAACAATGCATCCAAGCCTCTGAAGCCAACTTGTGGGCAGTTTCCTCTCCCAGATGTGCCCTTTGAAACCTGGCAGATAGACTTCAATCAATTGCCACTGGCCCTGGTGACAAATATGTTTTAGTTATGTTCTGTATGTTTTCCTGATGTGTAGAAGTGTTCCTCTGTTGTACTGCCACAGCCTCTGGGGTAGCAGAAATCCTCTTTGAAAAAAACCATTGCATTATGGGGGGGTTCCTAAAGAAATACATAGTGATAGAGGTACCCATTTCAAGGAGTTTCATTAACTAAGCTGCTTTCATCCTGACCAATTACTCAGCACGTGCATTGTGCCTATCATCCCAGTCGACAGGATTGGTTGAAAAAGTTAACGGGAATATTTAAAACCTCCCTTGCTAATTTCTCTGAAAGCCCTTCCTTTAGCCCTGCTAAGGCTTACGTCTAGACCATTTGGTTCCCATAAGCTCATCCTCATGAGATTGTAACAGGATGCCCAATGCCACTGCACCCATGGGTGGGAAGCATAGCAACCAAAGGCTCCCTCCTATGATACTGCATTGGGTTGGCTCAGAAAATATCAGAGACTTACCAACTTGTCTCATTCTTTAGAAATTCCAACCAAGACTCAGACCCTGATCCAACCCAGTGATGGGTCTGCTGGAAACATCATCTCCAAAAACATTCCTTGGAGCCATGGTGGTAAGGCCCCTTTGAAGTTCCGCTCACCACTTCCACTACAGCCAATCCCCACAAGGTGGACTCCTGAATCCACCTGTCACATCTCAAAAGGGCAGCACCACCCACCTGGTTTGTCCAACCGACAAATGACCTGACTCTAAAAACTAAACGTGGTCCGAAGCAGCCAACATTTGAGGTAGACAGCTGTTCCCAAGACTCCAAGATGAGAAAAAGATGACAGCAGGTGCAGATTACTGACCCAAGAAACAGGATGTGGCTTGAGGTTTGCAGGCACTCCCTCTATGAACTAAGCCTTCTCTTTCTTGCTACTATAGCAGTCTCTGGCCCTCATTTTCAAGGTCCTAACTCCTTGAGGCTTTAGCTCTAGCTGCCTCACTAGAAGCCTGAATCATGACCCCAATGGGTGGGTTCTATTTTCTGGCCTTCTGAGACATGCTCTGAAAATCCCTGCTTCTCCCCAGACTGAGAATCCACTCAGTCCCAGTCTGCTTCATAGAGCAGCAGCTTATGTGAAGGGAGCAGCCGGTGCCCCCTACCATTACTTCTGTCACTATTCTCAGGACACTACCACAGTCACAAGCACTACACCTGCCCATAATGAAGAGAAGCATGAGAACTTATGGACTTAACAGCAGGTTTGGGGTCCCCAGCATATCAGACCCTTACCTACAGGGCCCATTACACTGAGGGGTCTCTCTAGAAATACAGGTTCCACTCTGCATCCAGGGCAAAAGAGGTAACATGGGCCCTCACCTTGGGTCATTAAATCCCATGCAATGTAATTTTACCTTTATTGTCAACTCCACATGGGTTGCTTCCCTAAATGCCTCACTTGATTCCTCTGGCCAGCTCATGAGGCCAAATATTTCTCTAAATGGGACAGGGGCAGCTTATAACACTGGAAAAGCCCCTTGTAGCAAGTGGAGAGTCAGGGCCTGCAGTAACAAATCAGGCATCAGACCTTGACCTTTACCCACAACAAAGACAGCTGTAAAGGCAACTATTCAATTTCTGGTCTAGTGTGAGAATCCCAGCAAGTCCTCTTGCTCCATAACCATGTCAGAGCTAAACATCCAAGCCTGGATGCATTGAGTTCTGTGAGTTTCACTCACTCTGCCTGGGATTCGCCCTCTAATACCAGTACATTTGCAGTTGAATTGCCCCCTTCCACAGGACTATTCTTCTTATGCTACTCTCCTCTACATCACCGCCTCCCTCCCTTCTGGGAAGGCCTCTGTGTTTTTGTCTACAGTATGCCCAATTTGCCCCTATTCCCAGGGAACCACTGCACTGAAGTTCCTCTCTGGTTAAAGTTGTCCCTCCATCAGCAGAGAAGGGTTCCTTTCCTGCCCATTGTGGTCCTGTTGACCTCCTCTGACTGGTAACGCAGCCACCTTTGGCATGCTGCATCTGTCTGTTGGGAACAGAATTATCCAGGGGCCTGGAGAGCACAGAAAAGTTTGTCACCAGCCTCCAAATGCAGGTTAATTTACTTGCCCTAATGGTATTACAAAACTATTGGGTGCTGGACTCCCTAATGGCCTAGTGAGGGGGGAGGTGCTGTGCAGTAATTGGGGAGGAATGTTGTTTCTATGTCAACCAGTCTTCTCAAATAGAGGAAGACCTTAATGCTCTAAACAAGCAAGTGGAAGATCTATGGGATAGGGGATAAAACATTCTGAAGCATGTTTTCCTCTAGTCTTCCTTTGATCTGCTTTCCTGGTTTCCTGAAAACCTTTGCAGCATTCTCTGTACTGTCTCCCCTGGTCTGATGTTTCCTTTATTTCTCTTGCCATCTACCTTGGCATTTGACTTACAACTCGCTTACATAAAATCAAAATCGTGTTTCAAATGAATGTTCCTCATTGGCCTTCAATGTTCGTACCAACCTTTTGGCTAAAAGGAGGGGATGTGAAGGGAATTATGATTTTCATTTTAATCAATGTGATATGTGTAATGAATATAGTAGTAATTTCGATTTCTCAAGAGCCGCTTCTCTGGCTCACGAGTCAGAATTAACAATGCAGCTTGAAATGATCAATCAAATCCTCGACAAAACTCTCAATCACTGCACCCTTGTGCCTGTGTACTTTAAGTGAAGCAAATCAAAAACTGTAGAACCTGTTCTCATCACAGAACTTTGGTCCTGTAACCCACCAAGCAGTGACCCCCAAAGATTTGAACAATATTGCTTCCACAGGACCCCAGGATTGTTGTATTGTCTTCTACTTGTGGGCTGGTCTCGAGAAGCCATTCTGGCCATGGGAAACAATTATTTGTAATCCACCTTCCACCTACCCTTCACACTTGTGATTTAGGTATATAATCTTTGTCTTCACTTCAGTAAGGTGGAATTATGATCATGAGAATTCCCTATTTGCAAAATTGTTCTTCATAATGAAACTAATTAATTAAGGCTACCTGATTACTGGCATTTTGTATCTGTCCTGCTGTTTTTCATTCTCGAGTTAAACAGTGGATTAGCAAAATCCTGTTAACAAAAGTAAAATTGAAGGTCTTGGCAACATGTTGGTTTAGGTGGTGGTGAGAAGGTCAAGCATAAAGGATGATATGTAATTGTGGGCCTGGGTGCCTGGGAGGATGGTGGTACCCTCAACAGTAATAAGGAATTTTGAAAGGGAAGTGTGTTGAGAGTAGGGGGATAGAAAGGGTTCAGTTTTGGACATAT
>NW_020954324.1:0-4994 GCF_900497805.2 Vombatus ursinus
ATGAAATTTGCTACCAAGTTTCTGTTAGATCACTCTCTGGTTTCCATCATCTACCTTTCATTTCTTTTAGGTTTTGTGCATATCAGCCACTTATTACTTTCATGGCTGTCTTCTAGAACTATTCTTTCAATTTATTGGTCTAATACCTATGTCAGTTTATTTTATTTTATTTTTAAATTTTGGATTGGACCTGTGATTTCAGGGGAACTCTCAATGGGGAGCTCTACCTTGTTCAGATCAAGAGCTGCTCTTTAACTTGTAATCTTAGATAGTTGCCTGAGGTGTTGAGAGTTTAAACGACTTGCCAAGAGTCACATAGACAAGTCAGACAATCTATCGGCATTTATTAAGTCCTTAAAATGTGACAGATGCTGAGCCTGGAATAATGAGGGTACCATGAAAGGTGAAAACATGGTCCCTTTACTCAGTTTTATTTTAATGGGGCAGCAACATGCAAACACTTGCATGTATATGGGAGGACAGGAACATTTTTATATGGAAACCCAGAGCGTGCTTGTGATTCCAAAGACAGAAGATAAAGAGATGGAGATATATGTATCAAGCCAAGATGCTGCATTAGAGCAGGTGGGGTCCTTCAGAATTATTATCTCTTGTGAATTTGAATTTGTAATGATGTGAATGTCATTTCCTCAGTTTGTGGATATGAAACAGCAGTTGCTTTTGCCCAGAGATAGAGTAGTAAGCCTAAAGGATAGTGGGAATCTCCAAATCTCAACTTTCTGTGTAGTTCACAAAAACTAGGCTTGACCTTTCTGTCCTTCTTTTATTCCACATAGAATTGTAGAATCTCAGAGTATGTGCTCAAGAAATGAATAGAAATGAATCCACATAATGTCAGAAGTAGAAGGAATGTAAATAAGTAGCAGTCTCAGAAAAAGGCACTAGCTTGGGAGGGGAGGCCAGGAAGGAAAAAGACTCTTGCGTAAGGTGAGAGTTTGAGCTGTCTGGAAGAAGGCCGGGAGGTGAAGGTGAGGCAGTAGAGCATCCCAGACATGGGGGAACAACCAATAAAAAGAAACAGAGTTGGGAGATAGAGTGTTGCATAAGAATAGCAAGGAAGCCAGTGCCATTGGATCGTAGAGTATATGGAAGAGAGTAAAGTTTAAGAAGACTGGAAAGATAGGAAGAGACAAAGTTGTGAAGGGCTTTAAAAGTCAACCATAGGATTTTGTATTTGATCTTGGAAGTAAAAGGTACCCATCAGAGTGTATTGAAAAGAGAGTGGGATGACATGGTCAAACTTACATTTTAGAAAGTTAACTTTGGCAGCTGAGTGGAGGATGAATTGGAATGGGGAGAGACTTGAGGCAAGGAGAATTAGGTGATGAGGGATTGCACCAAGGTAGTGCCTATGTGAGTAGAGAGAAGGGTACATATGAGAGAGATGCTGTGAAGGGAGAAAAGGCCTGACTTAGGAAGAGATTAGATTCTTTAAGGGTAAGTGCTAGTGAGGAACAAAGGCTAGCCCTGAGCCTGGGTGATTGCTAACATGGTGGTATACTTGACAATAATAGGAAAATTGGGAAGAGAGTCAGGTTTGAGAGGAAAGATGAGTTCTGTTTTGAGATGCCTATGGGACATCCAGTTTTAAATGCTCAATAAGCAGTTGCTGATGTGAGACTAGAGATCAGGACAGAGGTTAGGGCTGGATAAATAGAGAAACATCTTCATAGAAATCATAGTTGAAACCAAGAGAGATGAGGAATTCACCAAGTGAAATAGTAGAGGGAGGAAAGGTACAGGAGAGAGTCATGGAGGCCATCCACAGTTAGAGGGCTTGACTCCAGCAAAGGAGACTCCGAAGAAGTGGCCAGACAGGTAGGAAGAAAACCAGGAGAGAGCAGTGCTAAGAAAACATAGAGGAAAGAGAGTATCCAGGAGAAGAGGGTGATAACAGTGTCAAAGGTTACAGAGAGGTCAAGAAGGATGAAGACTGAGAAAAATTTTTTAGATTTGGCAATTAAGAGATCATTGGTAACTTTGGAGACAGCAGTTTCAGTTGAATTATGAGGTTAGAAGACAGACTACAGAGCGTTTAGGACAGGGGTAGGCTACTTGTGGCCTCGAGGGCACATGCAGTCTACTAACTTGTACTTTAGTACCTTCTTTAAAGAGACATAGCTCTTTTACTGCAATCCCATGGTTAGGAGCTGTGAAGGATGTTAAAAATCATCTTCCATCTGCAGAAAAAGGCTTTTTGATTTGAAGGAGGATAGAAGACTACTCTTGTGCAGGTTTTGAATTGCCTGAGCTGGGTAGAGCTTATAATGACCCCTTTATTCCATGCTTGCATATTCTATTGTTATTGCTGAAAAGAAAGTATGAAAAGTAATGTTAAATGTTTCAAGGATGCAGGTCATGATCTCTTTCTTCCTTAGGAAATGGCTTTCAGGGATTTCTGTGGCCAAAACCAGCCCAAACAGTGCCTGGTGACTAATTTTCTAGAGATGAGCCTAATAATGGCCTTTAGCTTGGCTGGGTGACTATTGCTTGTCTCAAGCTTGAAGTGAGTCCCACTTGGTATAGGGCTTTCCAGAATCAAAGCTCTTCTGGCAGAGCCAGGGTCACCTCTCAGCCGTTAAGTACCAGAGAGGCAGCTAGGTGGTGCAGTGGATAGAGCTCTGGCCTTGGAGTCAGGAGGACCTGAGTTCAAATCCGGCCTCAGATACTTGAGACATATTAGCTATGTGATTCTGGGCAAGTCACTTAACCTTGATTGCCTCACCAAAAAAAAAAAACAAAAAGTACCAGATTAGGATTTTAGTGGAATGATAATTATAATAATGCTAATAGAGAATATTTGTATTGCAAAGATGAAAGAAATATTTTAATTTATTAATTTTCCTCAGTTTGTACTTATACAAATCAACATTTTTTTCCAGTACTCAGAGAACTATAACTGGAGGGCTTTGATTGTGTTTTTATGCTGATCATTAGATCTGAATGAAGAAAAATAATTCTATTTTAGTAAGTAAGCAAGCAGCTTATCTGAAATGTGTGCTCTGAATCAATTATTATGCTGCATATAACAGATTATGTTCTGACTCATAGGAAAAAGTGGCCTCCACTTTGGGTATTCCCAAAAACAGAATCATGTGCCACATGAGACGGGCTGGTGGAGGTTTTGGAGGCAAAATGACCAAACCTGCTCTACTGGCAGCTGTGGCTGCTGTGGCAGCAAATAAGTGAGTTTTCTTTGAGTTTCATAATTTTAAAAAATCTTATTTATACTTTTAAATTTTGAGCCCTTGAGGATTTGGCATCTATTGACTCTTGAGTGCTTCCCTTCATACGATTTCTAGTCAAAATCATCTAGAAAGTTCCTGTTAAACATTCTCAGTGTTAAAGATCATGGGATAATAACAATTTAAAGGTTTACAAAGTAAGTACTCAGCAACAATTCTGTAAGTCCTGTGAGTGTGATTATCTTTATTTTATAGATGACAAAATTGAGGTCCTGTAACAAGATACCAAGTCTGATGTTCCTTCAACAAAATACTGACTTTTAAATGAGGCTGCCTAACTTTAATATGCCTTTCTCATTCAGTTCTAATTAAATCAGACTCTTACTTAATGATATGACATGTCAAACTTCTCATTTTGGTACCTTCCTGAGTAGTTTAAATACTGATATACAGCTTTTGTCTAAAATATCTTCTGGTTTCTTAGCTCCACAGGGATTAAAACTGAGTAAGTTAATTAGCACAAAGTTCTCAGCATGTGACAAATCACAAGGAAAGAAAATACAGTTACTGCCCTTAAATTGCTTTCAATCTAATGAGTAAGTATTCAGATTAGCAGAAATGAAAATGCCCAATGACATATGAAAACTTTTACTGTTCTGGGACTATCTGGGACTACTGGACCTTTACTCCCAAAATTAATTTGACCTTTTAACACTTTGGAGATTGAACTCCCTTTACCATATATTTCAAAAGTCCTTCACAGTCTGCCCATTGTCTCCTTTAGTCCAATTTCTGATGAAGTGGCCCTAATACTCTCCCCAGACCTTTACTCTACTTGTGTGAACCCTTTGTTCTGTCCCCTCCCTTCTCCTTTTGCAATTTACAACCCCAGTTCTCTCTTTCTCTCTCCCTTTCCTTTTCCCTCTTCTTCTCCCTCCCTTCCTTCCTTTCTCTCTCTTTCTCTCTCTTTCTCTCTCTCTCTCTCCCTCCCTCCCCCTCTCTCTTTCTCTCTCTCTCCCTCCCCCTCTCTCTCTCCTCGATCCCTGCCTCTCTCCCTGAAGATTCAGGCTCATATCACCAGCTGCCTATTGGACATTTCAAACTAGATGCTCTAAAGGAATCTAAAACTTATCATATCTAAAAACATATGTTGCCCCAAATCTACTTTGCTTCTGAACTTTCCTAATTTCAATCAGAATCTTCGATCAAAAAAAGTCCTTTCTAACTCCTCCTCCACACAGTTGCCAAACTCAATTTCCTAAAACATCAGTGTGACCATGCCACCCCTCTTTTCAAGAAGCTCCAGTGGTTTCCTACTTTCTTTGGAGTCAAATACAACCTCCTCTGTTTGCCGTTTAAAGCCCTTCACAATCTAGTTCCAACCTGCTTTCCTAGACTTGTTATGTATTACTCTGCTTCATGTACTTGATGGTCCAGCCAAATTGGCTTTTTTTTGCTGTTCCTTACACAAGAAATTCTGTCTCCTTGCATACTTTATGCCTTGAATGCATTCTGTCTTTATCTTAGCCAGCTAGAATCCCTAGCTTCCTTCAGAACCCAGTTCAAGGGCCACTGTCCACATGGGACCTTTCCTGATCTGCCTTGTTTTTAGTACTTTCCTCCACCCCCTCAGAAGTGGCTTTCTATTTATTTTGTATGTGTTGTATATATGTGGATGTGTTATCTCCTTTAATCGAATGTAAACTCTGTGCAGGCAGAGACTATTTTATTTTTATCTTTATATCTTCACTGCCTGGTACATGGTAAGCATTTGTTGATTGATTGAGG
>NW_020954325.1:0-1377 GCF_900497805.2 Vombatus ursinus
GTGGGAAAGTCCAGGGTTTTTCCTTTCTGGGGCCCAGATTCCAACCCCATCACTTTCAGCCAAAGACAAGGCTTATTAAAGATCCGCCATATTAGCCAGACTCTTAAGGAATCTGAGCGTCTGAGGTATTGGCTATATTGTAAAAATATAAGCAGTGGCTAGATTATAAGTATCAGAGCATCTTAATGGAGACAAGGATCTTATATACAGAAAAACTATGGAATGGATCTAGGAGTGGCCTGGAGCAAGGAGAGAGAACCTGGGCAAAACTGGCTGAAACTAGAATGAAGACAAAAGAATTCGTCTTGAGCACAAAAGGGCAAAAGTGGATTGTAGAATAGAAATCTGTGATATTTGGCCTTGAGCCCTTTAAGCTTAGAGTTGAGACTGACCAGTTGTTGAGCGTAGAAGATGGGAGAATGGAGGAAAAAGAGAGGATGGGAGAGGTGGAGAAGTTCTTCATTCTGTTAGTATCATGTAATGATAGGATTTTCAATGACAACAATGCCAAGTTGGGTGGTGGCCAAGAGTTTAGAAATACTAAAGTAAGACTAAAAAGGAGCTAAAATGTGGGAAAGGGAGTGGTACATGAATTTTAGGAGAGATTATGTCCCAGTATAGATTACATCATTCCTGCTTTACAGGAAAATACAAGAAATCCAGCAACCTGTAAACACCCTTTCCAACCCGGATAAAGTTCTCCAGCCCTCTTCACATATTGCTTGCATCTTGGGGCAAAGTACATTCTGCAAAGAATTCTTGGTCACCTAAGGAAATATTATGCTGTATTGGTGGGATTGGGCCCAAATTATGACTTAGGTGGACCCTTTATGTAGTGTAATTCATTCAACCAAGAAGCTTCCTTCTACCCACACTTAACTACATGTGGTAGAAGGACTAGATGTGAACTCATTAGTTCAAGGGTCTTTTTCTACCTCTGTCACTAACTAATTATATGACTTTGAGCAAGTCACTTGACCCATCTGAACCTCAGTTTCTTCCTCTGTAAAATGGACATAATAACACTTGCATAGTAATCCTCATACTGTTGGGGTTTAGTGGTTTAAGGGTTCTGGGACCCTGAAATAGTGACAGGTGGGTCCTGCCTGAATGAATTCAACCCAAGTCTTCTTCAAGCCAAAGACAAGGTTTATTAGAACATTGTTCAGTGTTCGGGGGTGGAAGAGATTTTAAGAATCTGCCATATTGGCCATACTCTTAAGGAATCTAAGCATTTGTATCATTAATGCAAGTGGCCAGGTTTTAAGAATCTGAGCCCTTTGCTAGACTTTCAAAGAATCTGAGCAACTTAATAAAGACAAGATGGACCTTACATACAGAAAGACTGTGGGAGGGATCTGGAAGTGGCCAAGTAGT
>NW_020954326.1:0-1119 GCF_900497805.2 Vombatus ursinus
GAGAGATGTGAAAGGAAAAAGGCAAGAACGGTGTGAGAAAGTGATAGAGAGGGAGAGAGAGACAGAAAGACAAACAGACAGTCAGACAGATAAAGAGACAGAGAAAAAGAGACAGTGACAGAGAGAAAGAAAAGAAGAAAGTGAAGAAGGGAGGGAAACAGAAAGAGGAGAGAGACACAGAAAAATTAAGAGGCAAACAGACAGACAGGGATAGAGACAAGAACAGAGAGACAGAAGCAATGAGGGATAAGAGGCAAAAGGGATAGAGAGACAGAGAGAGAGAAACAGAGAAGCAGAGAGAGATAGGAAAGGAAGGAGGGAATAAGGGTAGGAGAGAGAGGGGTAGATGGAGAGGGAGAAAGGGAAGGAGAGAAAAATTAGGGTTAAAAAAATGAGAGAGGGGGACAGAGGGAGGGAGGGAAGAGAGAAAGAGAGAGAGAGAGAAAGAAAAAGAGAGGAGGCAGGGAGGAAGGTAAAGAGACAGACAGATAGAAGAAAGTGAAAGAGAAACAAAGACAAAGACACTGAGGGAAAAGAGGAAAAAGAGACAGAGACAGAGAGAGATAGGAAATGAAGGAGGGAAGAAAGTTGGTAAGGAGAGAGAGGGGGAGATGGAGAGGGACAAAGGAAGGAAGACAAGGAAGGAGAGAGATAAAGAGAGGGAGATGGAGTGATGAAGGGAAACAGAGAGTAGACAAGAGTGAAGGAGGACTGAGAGAGAAGAAAGAGGGAGGTAAGAAGATGGAGAAAGAGAGAGAAAGCAGACAGAAAGAGAGAGGAGAAAGAATGAGGAGAGAGTGAGAGAGGGGGTAGACAGAGAGAGGAGAGAGATGGGGTGGGAGAAGGAGTGAGAGGATAGACAGGTAGAGATGGAAGGAGGCAGGGAGGATGGCATGGGAAGAAGGTGAGAAGGACAGCAGGAGAGAAAAGAGAGGAAAAGGAGAGAAAAACAGATAGTGACAGAGACAGAAAGAAGGAGAGAGAGACAGTGAGAGAGAAGAGGGAAAAGAGAGACAGACACAGAGAGATAGGAAAGGAAGGAGGCAAGAAGGGTATGAGAGAGAGAAAGAGGGAGAGAGAGAGAGAGAGAGAGACAAACACAGACACAGAAAAAGAGAA
>NW_020954327.1:0-2330 GCF_900497805.2 Vombatus ursinus
CATACATATACATGTAGGGCTAATGGCAGGAATCTTATATGACACTTTAAAAAATTCTCTTTAGTATTTAATGTTGACTGGAAAGATAGGCTGAATTTGCCAATGATGATCAGAGATTCTTACTTGATTGCAATAAGCAGATAATACTTTCTAAAATCTAAGGCTGTTCATTTCAAATGTAGTGTGGGATGGGTGTAGTGTCCAGCCTCCTCTTCTAGAATAGGATATATTCTTTGGAGAGTAAACCCCAAGGAAGAAATATTTGCTCTTAACAATCCAAATCACAAAATTCATAAAATTAAACACGCATTCAGATTAGATGCAAAAATAAAAATCAGCAACCATCTTCCAAGTGATCAGTTATGACACAGAACTCACAGGGATAGGGACTAGACTTGTTATTTCATTAGTATTAGAGAAGTTCCAGATGAGGAAACTCTCTCACCTTAGCAAATCACCTAGAGCATTGAAAGGTTATGAAACCCTGTCCAAGATCAGGCAGATAGTAATTGTCAGAGGTGGGCCTCGAACAAAGGTCTTCCTGGCTAGCTGTCATCTCAATCATATTACATTGCCTTCCTCTAACAAGGATATTCCATTAAGACCACAATTTGATTGGGGCAGCTAGCAGCAATGGAGTGGTTAAGAGTGCTGGGTCTGGAGTTAGGATGACCTGCCTTCAAATCTGGCATCAGTCACTTAATAGCTGTACGACTTGTGGCTCTTCACTTAACCTCCCTCTGCTTCATTTCTCCCTCTATAAAATGGGGACAATAACAGGGCCACCTCCCAGGGTTGTTGTGAGGATAAAATGAGTTAATATTTGTAAAACAGTTAGGACAGTGCCTGGCACCTGGTAGGTTCTTAAGAAATGCTTGCTAATTTATTTATTTTTTTTTAATAATGAATGCTTCCACACATTAATTTTTCATGATTATGAAATCATGATAGCCAAAAACGTTGATATCATTTCAGGCTGCATTAAAAGAAACATAGTATCTAGGCACAAAGAAATGATGGTTCTGTTTTATTCTGTTCTAATCTGACTCTCTCCAGTAGTATTGTGTTCATTTCTGAGTGCCTTGGTTAAGGGAACTATTAATAAACTGGAGAGTTACCAGAAAGGAGGGGCACTTAGCATGGATACATACT
Organism: Vombatus ursinus; assembly: GCF_900497805.2. Lineage (NCBI taxonomy): Eukaryota > Metazoa > Chordata > Mammalia > Diprotodontia > Vombatidae > Vombatus > Vombatus ursinus. The sequence continues at coordinate 1,153 of NW_020954327.1, forward strand.
TCAAGTTTATGACATGAGCAGAAAAGCTAAAGAAAATAAGAATTAACCTGAGGATAAAATTCAAAGGGGGCAATAGCTAAATTGGTAGTAACAAAATGGTAAATTTAGCCTTGATGTCTGGATATGATTCCTCAGAATTATTACCATCAAACAAAAGAATGGGCTGCCTTGGGAAGTAGCATGTCCTTCCCCAAAGGATCTCTCCAAGCTCAGTCTTGATGACTACTTCTCACATAGGTTATAATGGAAATATCTTTTTAGGCATCTGTTGGTCTAAATGGTCTCTCAAATCTCCTCCTAGTATGAGTCTATGATTACTTAAAATCTGTTCTTAATATAACAACCCCAGCATATTTCCCCTCCCAATTTCCTTAATCCACACGCTCAGTCTCCGTAGATCTTTATCACTCCCCTTCTTTATCATCTTTACCTCTCATCTGCCTATTCCAGTACCTAATCTCATTCAAAACTATTTCCCCAACCAGTACAGACTCGCTACAAAATCTCTTTTATAAATAACCCCTAGGTCACCTCAACATTGATACTGTAAATGACTGATTTAGTTTTTTTTTAATTCCCTCTGTTTTTGACTAGATTAATCAGAAAAAAAGGTTAGAATTGCATAGTCATAACTCTGAGGATTTGAAAGTCCTTCAAGTGCATCCTGATCACCCCACCTCATTCCTTATTTATACCCATCCAAAGCTTGCTCACAATAATTCTCTCTCTCTCTCTCTCTCTCTCTCTCTCTCTCTCTCTCTCTCTCACTCTCTCTCTCTCTCTCTTTCACACACACACACACACACACACACACACACATCCCTCCCTCACTACCTTGTTCTCCATCACAAACATATTCAGCAACTAAGGCAGCTAAGTGGTATGAGGACAGCTAGCTGGCACAGTGGACAGAATATTAGGTCTTGAGTCAGGAAGACTTGAGTTCAACTTCAATCTCAGACACTATATCTATATGACCTTGGACAAGTCACTTAACCTTTGTTTGCTTCAATTTGTTCTACGGTAAAACATGGATAATAATATCACTTACCTCTCAGGGTTGTTCTGAGGATCAAATAAGCTACTGGCACATAGTAGGCATTAAAGAAATGGTAGCTATGTACCTCCCCTGCTTCTTCCAATCTAAATAAAGTTAATATCTTATAAACCTCTCCCCA
>NW_020954328.1:0-2384 GCF_900497805.2 Vombatus ursinus
TTGACTCCAGCCTATGACAGCTTTCTATTTTACCTCATTATTCACCTTAGCCAACTGCTAAGTCCTACTGTTTTTCCCATGCTGAGGTATATTATTTGAAGTTCTAAGGAAAACCCCAGTTTTAGCTTTGGAAAGCTCCTTCATAAATTGCAAATCTCTGAAGAACCAAGATGGCCAACTAAAGGGGGATGGGAGAGGTAGAATGGGGCAAATTATCTCATATAGAAAAGTTTTTTTCAATAGAGGATAAGATGGGGGGGGTGAGGTGGCAGATGATGCTTGAACCTTACTCTTATCAGAATTGGTTCAAAGAGGGAATAACATATACACCCAGATGGGTATATAAACCTATTTTACCCTACAGGAAGTAAAAGGGGAAGGGGATAAGAGACGGAGGGAGCTGATAGAAGTGAGGGCAGATTGGGAGAGGCAGTGGTCAGAAGCAAGAGGGACAGGCAGAAAGGAGAGAGAAGGGAAAACGGGGGAATAGTATGGAGAAAAATACACAGTAATCATAACTGTGAAAAAACACTTTTATAGCAAGTTTCTCTGATAAGGGCCTCATCTCTCAAATATATAGAGAACTGAGTCAAACTTTCAAGTCATTCTCCACCTGATAAATGGTCAAATAATATGAACAGGCAGTTTTCAACAGAAGAAATCAAAGCTACCTATAGTCAAAAGAAAAAAATACTCTAAATCATTTTTGATTAGAGAAATGCAAATTAAAACAACTCTGAGATACCACCTCACCTATCAGATTGCCTCATATGACAGAAAAGGAAAATGACAAATGTTGGAGGGGATCTCAGAAAATTGAGACACTAATGCATTGTTTGGGGAGTTGTGAAATGATCCATCCATTCTGTAGAGCAATTTGGAACTATGCCCAAAGGGCTATACAACTACATATACCCTTTGATCCAACAGTACCACTACTGTGTCTGTCTCTCAAAGAGATAAAAAAGAAAAGTACCTATTTGTACAAAAAATATTTATAGCAGCTCTTTTTGTGGTGGCCAAGAATTGGAAACTGAGGGGATGCCCGTCTAGTGGGGAATGGCTGAACAAGTTGAGGTATGTGATTGTGATGGAATGTGATTGTGCTATAAGAAACGACGAGCAGGATGCTTTCAGAAAAAACTTTGGAAGACTTACATGAACTGACACAAAGTGAAATGAACAGAACCAGGATAACAGTATACATGGTAATAGGAATATCGTAAGATGATCAGCTACGAATGACTTAGCTATTCTCAACAATATAATGATCCAAGAAATTCCAAAATACTCATGATAGAAAATGCTATCTATCTCCAGAGAAAGAACTGATAGACTATTAATGCATATCAAAGCATAATTTTTTAAACTTCATTTTTCTTGGGGTGTTTCTGTCTTTTTTTTTACAACATGGCTAATTGGAAATACGTTTTGCATGACTGCACATGTACAACCTATATCAAATTGCTTGCCTTCTCAGTGGGGGAGGGGAAGGAAGGAGAGAACTTAGAACTCAATTTTTTTTAAAAGAAAAGTTTAAATTATTTTTACATATAATTAAAAAAAATTTTAAAAGATAAAAAATAATTCCAAGTCTCCTCTTTCATTTGATTGTAAGCTAACAAATCTTTACTGCTTTCAGGGATGCTGAGACCACTGGGAATGCAACAATAAAAAAGAACAAATGTATTTTAACAGACAAATAACAGAATCAAATGGAATAAGAAGCAAGCAGGTTGAACACAGCCTCCAGTGGGTGACTTGTAGCTGATTTCTTGAAGGATGGCGCCGTCTTTAGAAAAGGAAATCAAAGGGAGAAACACTGGAGAGTTTCTTTGTTGTGGCTCCTTTTCCCATTTTAGTAGAGCAAATGACCCCATTGCTGCCATATCTGAGAACCCAAACAGGGAATCTGCATTAGCCAGGATCCTTTCTTCAGCTAACTGTCAGGCTGTGCATCAGAGTCCGATGAATTCTGCTTCTTGTAAGTGCGTATTTCAGATGTGCTTCTCCCCAGGACCCTTCCTGCCTCCCTCTGAGCAGTCGAACAAGAACTCCTTTCCACCTCACAGCAAGAAGGAAAACCAGAGAGCAGCAATTAGGCAGCAGCTCTGTGTAACAATGGGAAAGAAAAGAAAAGAAAAGAAAAGAAGGGAAAAGAAAAGAAAAGAAGGGAAAAGAAAAGAAAAGAAAAGAGGGAGAGAAGGCAAGAAAGCAGAGAAAATAGAGGAAGTCAGAAAGGAAGAAGGAGAAAGACAAAAAAGAAAGAGAGTGGGAGGAAGGGAGAAAGGGAAAAGGAGAGAGACAAAGAAAAGGAAGGAAGGAAAGAAAAAGAAAGAAGGAAGGAAAGGGAGGAGAGACAAAAGAGAGAAAGTAAGGAAGGG
>NW_020954329.1:0-6903 GCF_900497805.2 Vombatus ursinus
TGCAGAGATATGGTCATTAAATTCAGGGAAGCTAATGAGATTACCAAGTGAAGTAGCACAGAGTGAGAAAAGTGATTATAGCCAGAACCCTGTGGAATACTTATACTTTGAGGGGTTGAGTAAGATGAAGATGCAGCAAAGGAGAGTGAGAAGAAATGATCTGATAGGTGAGAAGAGAACCAGGAGAGCGCTGATCTGAAGTCTGGAGAGAAGAAAATATTAAGGAGAAGAGGGTGAGGGACACTGTTGAAGGCTGCAGAGAGATCAAAGGAGAAGGACAATTGAAAAAAGGCCATTGGATTTGGCAATTGAGAGATCATGGGGTATTTTACATTTTCATCCATTTTTTCATTCTATTGAATTTGTTTGATTGATTCATCCTGTCTTATAAATTCACTACTTTCCACTTGCCCAATTCTAACATTTAGGATGCTGTTTTCCTCAATTAGCTGCTGTACTTTCTTTTCCATTTGGCCAATTGTACTCTTCAAGGAATTGGTTTCTTCAGTGGATTTTTGTAACTCCTTTTCCCTTTAGCCAATTCTACTTTTTAATTAGTTTTCCAAACTGTTGAGTCTTTTTCCCATTTCTTTTGCATCACTCTCATTTCTTTCCCCCATTTTAATTCTACCTCTCTTATGTGATTTTTGAAGTCCTTTTGGAGCTCTTCCATGAGTTTTTGTGGGCACAAGCCAACTTTCCATTTTGCTTTGAGGTTTTACCCATAGTGAGTTTGTGTCTTGGTCTTCCTTGTCACCATAACAACTTTCTATTGTCAATTCTTTTTTGTTGCTGGTGTTTTCTACTCATCTTTCTCCCTCCTCTTTTGGCCCTTTTTCTTTAGTTTATATTTGAACTCTGTTCCCAGGGTAGAAGGCACACTGTTTCTAACTTCTTGTGCTAGTGGCTGCAGGCCCTGGCTATTTATCTGGTGTTGTACTGATGTTGCCCTGAGGCCCAAGAGAGACCCTCCTGTCTAGTGTTCCACTGCAGGGGTGAGGTGTTGGTTGGCTAGTTCTGCAGGAGGTCCTAGGTGTCTGGCAGCTTTCCTGATGCTGAGCTGTGGTCCTAGTGGTGCTTTCTGCCATGTGCTGAGTCCCGGTGGGGTTTTTCTGCATTTTATCAAGGCCACTGCAGGATATCTGCAGTCTGGGGCTGTGCTGAAACAGGGTGGTTCTCAGAACTGGATTGTGCTGGTAACCCTGGCCATATTGTGGCATACAAGAGTCCTGGTGTTGGCAGTTGCCTGCCTTACCACCCTGGTGCTCAGGATTGGGATTTTTATTGATATTACTATAGTCATTGTGCATATTGTTCTCCTAGTGCAGCTTATTTCCCTCTACCTGAATTCACAAATTTTTTCCTGTTTCTCTGAATTTGTCATTTTCTTCATTTCTGATAATTAAATAAGTAGTTCATTATATTTATATAATCATAATTTCTTCAGCTATCCTCTAGTAGATGGGCATTTAGGTCATTTATGTCATTTTAAGTGTGGTTTTCTACAGTTAAAAACTTCTAAATAGCTTCTTACATATAGGATTGTTCCTTCTGACTTTGACCTCCATGAGCTATATATACCACTCTTTCTTAATTCCAAAAAATTTTGAAAAATGTGTGGACCTATTCCCAGCTTGACTGAAACTGGATAAATATGTCTGTCTTCCCATTGTTTTTGTTCAGTCCTTTCAGATGTGTCTGAGACTTTGTGATCTCATTTGGTATTTTCTTGGCAAAGATACTGCAGTAGTCTGCCATTTTCTTCTCCAGTTCGTTTTACAGATGAGGAACTGAAGAAAACAAGGTTAAGTGACTTGCCCAGGGTGACAGAGGTAGTAGATGTCTGAGGCCAGAATTGAACTCATGAAGATGAGTCTTTCTGATTCCAAGGTCCATCACTAACCACTGTACCACTTTACTGGCTATTATCCATCAAAAATAAACTGTACCTGTTTCTAAATAACTTTACATTTGAGAATTATAAGGCTAAACTTCAGAGTTGTTATCATTTATAGTCATCTTGTAATTAATGATTTGGAATAATCTTCAAAATGGTTCTAAATGGCTTGAAATTCATTGGAAAAAAATGTTCAATTTCATATTCTGGGAAAGCGCCATTGCTTATTTTTACTGAGCTAATTTTTTTTTCTTTTTGTTTCTCTGTTACAAGGGATGCCCTTTTGGGCAACGGAATGGTGAGATTTATCTCAAAATTAGGTTGCTCACAAACAAAAGATATAAATGTGTGTGTGTGTGTGTATTATATATATATATAAATATATATATTATATATAATAATATATATATTAATAATAATATAATAAATATATATGTATATATATTTAAAGAAAACAGTTCATATTCTCCTTGGCCACTTAATTATTCGAGAACATTCTTGGTCATCTTTTGGTCTCAGTCTCATATATGACTTGGATATCAGATTATCTGAGATATTTATTGTAAGTGTTTTCTTGCTGCAAGATTTGTCTTCTTATTCTAGTTGCATTTATTTTATTCATGTAAAATTCTTGACATTTGATATACCAAAAATTTCAACATAGTTGTTGCAATTGCAAAGTATACAACTTTCTGTTTTCTTCCTTCCTTCTTAGTTTGTTTGCTTCTTTACTTCTTTCTTTATTTCTTCCTTCCTCTTTTCCTATATTTTTCCTTTCTTCATCATTACTTCCTTAACTCTTCATTTTTTCTTTCCTCCCTTCCTTAATTTAGCCCTTCCTTCCTTATTTCCTTCATTCTTTCCATCCTTCCTTATTTTCTTTCTTCCTTTTTATGTCCCTTGATTCCATAACTTTCTGCATTTGGGTTACATATCCATTTGGTCATTATTGCCACACTTGGTCTCATATCTAGGTTTTTTATGTTTATGCAGCAATTCTTGTCGTTTAATATACAGTCCTTCTCATGATATTTATGTTCCTAGGTATAGAGAATAATGAATTGTTGTCTTATTTGGTTTGTTTCATTTATCTATTTTTAAATTTTTTATCTAATGCAAAGGACTTCTCATAATATTTACTTCCTAATATTGCTTGACATCTTATGTTAGATTAACTGCATTCCTGCTAATTATTTTCTTGTGATTCAATGTTTTGTTTCTCTAAACAAATATAATTTTACTTTTACTATTTCTAATAAGTAACCACTTAGTAGTTTAGTTGATGTCACTAAATGTATAAATTAATTTAAGTGGTAAAGATATTTTTATCAAATTCGCATGTCGTCATATGGAATAACAAATATGTCTTTAATTATTTTTCTTCATTTTTCTCAGGAAAGAATATTTCTAGTGGTAGTTATAAAACCTACAGGTGTGTTTTTAGGTTAATTTCAAAATATCTTGTGCATTTTATAGATATATAGAACAGACTTTGTTTTCCTATAATTTCTTGATTTTTTATTACTATATAAGAATGGTTACTTTTATGTACTTATTTTATATCCTTTTTCTTTATTAAAACTACAAAAGTTCTCACTTTCGCTGATAATTGTCTGGATTTCTTAAGTAAACCATCATGTCCTTTACAAAGAGTGGAATTTTTTTGTTCTTTGCAATTAAAAAATGATTCTTAACAATTAAAGACAAAACAGTTCCTTATATAAGGCAGAAAAGAAATGAGGGTAATATGTGAAAGAGTAAATATCTATTCGGTACACCTTGCTTTAAACATACACGCACACAGATACATATTATATGGATATATAATAAATTCAACATGGAACATTCAAAGTTGTCCTATTCCTTCTGTCTACTGTTGGATAATTTAAAAATACATTTTATTAAACTTCTTTGCTTCTGACATCACCAAAACTACTTATCCCAGTATAAATGTTTTACATGAGAGACCTCCCATATAATAAATAATGTTTTTGAGGAAAAAATACATGAAAGAAGAGGGTAAAAAAAATCAAACCTGATCAATATATTGAAAATGTCTAAAAATATACAGAATGTACCTTATTCATGGACCTTCTGCCACTATGAAGGAGTAGACTGGGGATATCCTCTCATATATTTTCCCTGGACCATACATTTTTTTTTTAATTTTTCAAAATAAAGGGGCAAACAAGATGTTGTAGAGAGCCAGGAAGTTGCCTGAGTTCTCTTCAGTTTCCCTCTGAAATAACATCAGATCAAGCCTCTAAAGGAATTCTGGAACAACAGAACCCACAAAAAGATGGAGTGAAACAGTTTTCCAGCCCAAGAAAACTTAGAAAGACTTCAGGAAAGGTCTGTCTCACTTATGAAAAAAGGGAATGCAGCTAAGCACAGGCAGTGTCTGGGCAAGCCAATGTCAGGCTCTTAGCCACAGCACAGATCAGCTACCAAGGCCCACAGTACTAGCTGCACAGGCCAGTGGCACACCAGACCAGCTTTGAGGCCTATGCAGGAGGCAAACTACCAGGCCCAGAACCCAGCAAACAACAGGCAGGAATAGTCTGGGCCACCTGAGCAAAGTGAGTGAGCCACTGGTCCGGGAAGCCACAGAGACAAAATCCGGTGATGAAGTACCTGGCCTCCAGCAAAAGAGGCTTAGGACAGTGCTCTGATACCTCTGGAACAGAGCTCCATTTGAAAAGTCAATAAATCATCTGAAAGAGCAGCAAAAAACTAAAGGAAAGAGCCCTGGCCATACAAAGCTGTGATAAAAAACAAGGAAGATCAAAACACAAACTCAGAAGAGAAAAACAGTATCAAAATATGTATATGCAAAGACTCAAAGGGAAATGTGAATTTGTCTCAAGGCCAAATATTCCTCTTATTATGTAACCCATATTGAGGTTTACAAAGTGCTCTCCACAAAGCAACACTGGGAAATAGCATGTAGCACTTGAAGGTGTGCAAAATGCTTTACATGTGTTATCTCTTCAGATTCCCACAAAATCTTGTGAAGTAAGTGTTATTATTACTAACCTTAAACTATAACCAAGCAGACTAAACATGAGAAAATTTTAATAAGTGTCCCAGGGCCATACCAGCAGTCAATAAACATTAAGATTAAGTTCCTACTATGTGCCAAGTGCTGTGCTAAGAGCTGGGACTACAAAAACAGGTAAAAGAGAGTTTTGGCTCTCATGAAGCTCCCATTGTAACGGCAGAGACTACATTCAAACAAAAATGCACAAACAAGCTTGATATTGGAAAATAGGAAATGATTAAAAGTGACAAGGGTTGGGAAATTAAAATAAGAAAATCTGGGAAAACTAGAATTAAGAAGAGAGGGTAAAGTCTTTCTGGAGAAGATGGAATTTTAATTGTGGCTTGGAATAAACTAGGGAAACCAGAGGGGATGAGGAGGAAGAAGATTCTGGGCATGGGAGGACAGGCAGAAAAAATGTCCAGAAGTGAAAGATTATGTGTCTCGTTAAGAAACTACAGCCAATCTTGCTGGATTACTGAGGATGTCAGGGGGTATCAGATACAAGGAGACCGCAAAACTCCAGATGGGGGCAAAGTTGTGAAGGATTTTGAATGCCTAAGAGAGGATTTTGTGGGGGGGGTTTTGTTGTTGTTGTTGTTATTGGTGTTGTTTTTATTCTGGAAGCAATGGAGAGTCACTGGAGTTCAGTGAGTAGGGAGGTGCCATGATAGAAACAGGGAAGATCAAAACACAAACTTAGAAGGAAAAAACTGTCAAAAAATGAAAGGAAAAAACTGTCAAAAAATGTACATGCAAAGACTCCAAGGGAAATGTGAATTTGTCTCAAGGCCAAATATTCCTCTTATTATGTAACCCATATTGAGGTTTACAAAGTGCTCTCCACAAAGCAACACTGGGAAATAGCATGTAGCATGTAAGCTACGGAAGCCAGCGGGGATGAGGAGGAAGAACATTCTAGGCATGGGAAGACAGGCAGAGAAAATGTCCAGAAGTGAAAGATTGTGTGTCTCGTTAAGAAACTGCAGCCAATCTTGCTGGATTACTGAGGATGTCAGGGGGTATAAGATACAAGGAGACTGGAAAATTCCAGGTGGGGGCAAAGTTGTGAAGGATTTTGAATGCCAAAGAGAGGGTTTTGTGGTTGTTTTTGTTGTTGTTGTTGTTGTTGTTGTTTTTATTCTGGAAGCAATGGAGAGCCACTGGAGTTTAGTGAGTAGGGAGGTGCCATGGTTGGACCTGCACTTTAGGAAAACCATTTTGGCAGCAAAATAGAGGACTAGAGTGAGGAGAGACCTGAGCCAGGCAGATTTTTTAATCCTGTGTATTTCATTGTGCTCTATTTTTTGCTTTCAAAAATGTGAGAAAAATTCCACAAGATTTACCAGATCACTGAAGGTATTGATGGGAGACAGAAAACAGGTTAGGAACTCCTGGACTGGGTGCATTCTACTCTGGGTTTCCTTCCACCTATAAAAGAAGTTTGTCCTGTGATCTTTTTGTATCTGAGAGCTAGCTGAGACATCCCTGTGAGAATGAGATAGAAGAAAGTTAAATTTTAACGAGGTTTGTGAAGGATGCAATGTATGGACGAGACAGATTAACAGTATAGGATGATATCCAGAATGAACAGGCCTGAATGAGGTGCTGAAATTGGGAACTATAAAAGAAGAGTTGGGAAGCAAGCCCTGGGTACTCTATAGATAGGGATTACTGCTATGGAAAAGGAATTAAAGGCCTCAGCATCCTCTCTTTTTTTTTTTCTTCATTGAAAGAACAACTACTGGTATCATCAAGGCATGGGAGCTCTGTAGAACTTCTGCCACATGCTTAGATTCCTGTTTCTACGAAGGATAGAGTAAGACACCACATCTATCACTAAAGTCCTCTAAATTGAATGTCTTCCATCTCCAAAGGCCTCGTGATGGAAAATGCTATCCACATCCAAACAAAGAACTATGGAGTCTGAATGGTGATTGAAGCATACTATTTGCTGTTTTTTTTT
>NW_020954330.1:0-2838 GCF_900497805.2 Vombatus ursinus
AAAAAAAATTCCCTCAACTTGTAAAAACGACGAGTAAAACACAAACAGAAAGGATCCATACGACTGCCAAAAGAAGCAAGGGGTTGATGTAGCTAAACACATCTTAAAGTCCAACAATATAATAATAATAAAGAAGAAACTACAAGCTGTCAGAAGAAGGGCAAAAATCACTTCCCAAAGAACAATAATTAAGATCACAAGGAAGAATCACAGAACTTGTAATAAGACATTTTCCAAATTAAGAAGTATAAACTGTGAACCTCAAATTCTCGACCTAACAAAACTCAGCATACTCTGAAGATATGGGATGGCTATTTAAGAAGCAATCAGGCCCCTTCCCTCCTTCTCCAACTCTTCACCCTTCTCTTTTTCTCCCCTTCCTTCTCCTCCCCTACTCTCTCCTTTCCCTTCCCCTCTCTCCCCCTGTCCTCCCCCATTCCCATCCTTCTCTCTATCCTTTCTCCTTCCTCCCTTCCCCAGCCTAGACAATGCGGTGGTGGAGAGCCCACAGAGGTGGACATCACGGGGCTGTGTCAGGACATGTTCTCCAAAATGGCCACGTACCTAACAGGCGCGCCGACGGCCACCAGTAAAGACTATGAACTTCTGGAAAATATGAACAAACTGATTAGCTTGAAGTATCTAGAAATGAAAGATATTACAGTGAACAGAAGGAGAAGCCTAAAGGACTGAAACCAGAAATCTGCAGCACTTCAACCTTATCTGGATAAGATCACTTTAATTGAGGAGCAAGTAGCAGTCTGGAGCAGGCAGCTTACAAGTTGGATGCATATTCAAAGAAACTAGAAGCAAAGCACAAGAAGTTAGAGAGGTGATGAAAGAATTCTTTAGCACAAAGACTTTAACGATCAGAATGTTTCCTAAGAGCTGAAATAAGTGGGATGGAACTTATCCCTCTGCTTCAATTCCTAAAAGGAAGCAGTGCTGCTGATCCAAGGGGAATCCCAGCCCCTACCTCTGGCTGGATTTGTAACTTTGGCCACCCCTTGATGTTTCCTAAACCTGTAGCCCCTGGAACCTCATCTTATCACGTGCTCACTGTGTGCCCTGCAGCGACCAAGGCTCAGAAATCAGCATCAACCCTGTCTAGAGCAGACACAGAGGACAGGCTCTTTCTCCCTGTCTCCTCCCTTCTTCCCTCTCCTCTAGGGCTCCACCTTGGACTCTGTTATGAATGTGCCCCGCCCCCCCACCCCCTTCATAACTTGTTCTTCAACTTAAATAATAAACGCCGACTTACGACCCTCAAAAAAAGAAGCAATCAGAATTTGAAAAAAATTGAAGAGAACCTTATACTTGAAGGGAGTCTTCCAACAGCAATCAAAGTTCCCAGCCAAAATGACAAGCTTTTAAAACAATTACCAAGAAAAGTAAGAACTTTAAGACTACAATATTGCCTAAATCCGTAAAGTTTCAGAAGTGTTTCAGAGTAACGGGGAAAAAGACCCAGGAAGGTAAACAGGAAGGGGCTGGGGAATCCCAAAGCAAGATTCCTGTGTTTGGTAAAAGCAAAATCCAAGTTAAATAACCTATATAATTACTAGCATAAGACAAAGAAACTCTGTTTAGAGTGCTTGTGTTAATTTTGGATTAATAATAGAATGAGAAGGCATATTTATTGTTCAGTCATTTTTTTTCAGTCGTGTCCTAATCTTGGTGACCTCATTTAGGGTTTTCTTAGCAGAGATTCTTGAGTGGTTTGCCATTTCCTTCTTCAGTTCATTTTCTAGATGAGGAAACTGAGGCAAATATGATTAAGTGACTTGACCAGGGTCACACAACTAGTGAATGTCGAGGTCAGGTTTGAACTCAGGAAGATGAGTTTTTCTGACTTTAGGCCAGATACTCTGTGCACTATGGCACCACTTGTTTCAAATACACTGGGGGAAAAAAAGGAAAAAGAAAAAGAAAACTCAGGAATTGTAATGCTAAATTTCTCAATAACATGCAAAAGTCACAGAATACATTAAAAAGCAGAATGCTGCTCATAGGAAATGCTTTTAATCCGGAAATATCTAAATATCTAAAAGGACTCAAAGTGAAAGGCTGGTTTAAAATTTAGCATGCTAATCATGAAAATCCTGAAAAGTAGGAGTGGTACCAATAATAATAGTTAAACTTGAATTTAAATCAGAAAATATTAAAAAAGGTAAAAAGGACCTTATGTCTAAAAAGTTCTATAAAAGGAAAGCATCTTAAACTTAACTATATCTATATATACACATACCTTAAATATAATCTGCAGCAAAATTTGTAAAGGACAACCTCATGTCCCTAAAAGAAAAAAATAGATTAAAAACAATAACTGGGGAGAGTTTAATACTTCATCATCAAATATAACAAATCCAACAAAAAAGATAAATAATCAATTATAGAGCTAATCAGAGCATTAGCCAAACTATAACTAATAGATATACGGAAAGCACTCAAAGAGATAAGCAAAGACTCTCCTTTTGGTTACCCCTTTTTTGGTACTTGCCCAGCATGTGATCAGTTTTGTTGTAATTCCCAGGCACAAGTTGCCGAGTGTCTGTCCTGTCTCCACTAAGGGGTCCTCTCTGCTCTGGACCCAGGCACATGGATCATACCATGTCCAACAAGGAGAGGGGAGGTGCTAGATTCCCTTTTGTCATACCCTTCCACTCCTTAACCACCCCAGTGATCTAAGGATAAATTATTTCAAGCTTAGGTTTTCACTTGTGTCTAGATTCTCCCTAAAAGGCCACAGGAAAGGGGGAAGTAAAAATGTACTTAATGTACAGTATGAATCAGGTACTGGACAAGTATTGATTTCCTACAAACAAGAGAAATGTTAAA
>NW_020954331.1:0-2948 GCF_900497805.2 Vombatus ursinus
TATCTATTTAATATTGCCTCTGAGTGCAAACTGATAGAACAATTTAAAATGGGATTTGATGAATTAATCTATTTCCACTGTTACAATCCTCTGACATAGAAACCTCATTAGAATGTAAAGCAGTTAGAGGGGCCCCAAGTACACCTGGCTCCGCACTGACCAAACAATTTCCATCCAGTGTGTGTCTGCTCCATTCATTGGACCTACGGCCTCCATACTTCTCAAACTCAAAGGTTATCTCCAAGTCAGGACACGTCACCTTGAGGTGGACATTCAGTCACCTACTCAGAGAAGAACACACAAAGCAGAAAAAGCCAAGGGCTCAGGTGCAGTTTAGTCCAGTCATTGGTTCTACATGAGATCAGCAGTGCGGTGAAGTCAAAGCACATCCCATAACCTCCACAACCCCTCATGGAAAGTCTGCAGTGGACTTTATTTGCTATATGGGAGAGTTCAAACAATAGAAAGCTAGCCTGAAATTCTCTCTTCTTCTGAGTGGTACAGCAACCTGTCCAGACTTCTGTCATGGTTGAGGGGGTAGGGGAAGGACCAAGGGATTGCTCAGAGTTTCTCTCATACTGATGTGAGAATTCTTGCCAGTGCAAGGCCACCACATGACTAGAATCAGCCAGGAATTCATCATCTGCAAAGGGCCCATGTACTCAATTACCATGTCCCTGGCATCTCAGGATATTTCCAGAAGAGCTCCAAAGACACGTTTCTTGGTAAGGCCCCGACAGGCCAATTAAACCTCTGCTGCACAACAAAATTACAGGCAAATTTAGAAAAGTGAAGATTCTGTATATAATATTTATAAACATATTGCATTGTAACCAGTGACAAAAATGTTTTAATGGCAAAAAAAAAAAAAATATAGGCCTCCATGGAACTTAAAAAAATGTTATTAGATAAAAGAGGAAATTAGAAAAATAATAACATTACCTCAAAGGTAATAATGCTTATTACATAGCAGAATCTATGATGTGCCCCCAAAGCAATGCTCAAAGGAAAATTCTTGACCCCAAATACCTATATCAAGAAGAAATAAAATTAGTAAATTAATTCTGCACCTAAAAGACCAACAAACAAACCAGAAGAGAAATTACCAAGATTATAGTGGAGATCAATACCATTTAAAGAAGAAAATAATTATAATATATTAAAGAATTTTTTTTAAAGACTAACAAAATTGATAAATACTTAGCAGGTCTAACTTTGAAAAGATATCAGAAGTATCCTAAATTAAACATGCAAAAGGAACACAAGAATCGAGGAAATCAAGGAAGTTATTACAGTTTACTTACATGAAACCATGCTAATAAATTCGAAAATCTAAAAGAAATGGATGCTTAGCTACGAAAGTATTATCCAAAAACTAATAAAAATAAGAAATGGATAACCTAAGTAGGCCATAATGGGAAATAATAATTACCATTAGTAAAGTAGCAGAATAGAATAAAAACTCACAAAAATTGCCTTTGTTTCTGTATAGGTAGTCAAATGCCTCTTCTGATGAGAATTCAAGAATCACCAAAAATCAAATGAAAAAGCTAGAAAAAAAAATTCTTTATAATTTAAGACCAAAATATATTGCCTATTCAGGTGCTGCCTTAAAGCTGTAGAAGAGACCTATACAGAGACAACTTAAAAATGATTTGGGCAGAAATGAAGGAAGAAGTAAACAAATGGTGAGATAGCTGATTGTTTATGGTTAGGTTGAGCAAATATAGTAAAAATATAATTTCCAAACTAACTTACAAATTTAATGCAACACCAATCAAAATACCAATAGAATCTTTTTAATAGAATTAAAAGCCATATCAAACCTACGAGGAACAATTAAACAAGAATATCAAGAAAGAGAAAGCCGACTGAGAAAGACTGACACTAACTACAGCTCAATATGTACTATATGAAGCAATAGGTAGCTTTTTAACCTGTGGTGTACTGGAAAAAGAATAGAAAAACAGATTAATGGAGCAGGTTGGAAAACTCAAAAATAGAACCCAATGAAAATAAAATATCAGTGCTTGAAAAACACACACACACACACACACACACACACACACACACACACACACACTCTCACAAAACTCCGACAACAATGGAAGATAATCACTCTACAGTAAAAACCTGTGGAGAAAGCTGGACAGCTCTATTGCAAAAAATGGGTTGTACCCATACTTCATCCAGTATACTGCCCCAAACTATAAATCCAGTAGCAACCTAAACATTTTTAAAATTGTTGAAAACAGAAAGAAAAAGAAATATATTTATCTCAGTTGTGGAGAAGGGAGACATTAAAAAAATAAATCACTGGAGAAAAAACTGGGCTTGAATATACAAAGTGTTTTAGGCAATAAAAAAGCAGAATCTCTAAAATTAAAAGAAAAGAAACAAATTAGGAGAAAAAAATGTTAAAATAACTGTCTGGTATCCAGAATCTAAACTGACACATATCCATAAAACTAACAATCCACACTCCCCAGTGGAACAATTGTCAAAAGGTAGAAAAAGACTTAAAAAGGAAGAAATATACAATGTTGCTAACTACACGAAAAGCTGCTTGACCTCCCTTGTAAATAAAGAAATTCAGAGCAAGACAACTTTAAAATACCACCTTATGTCGGCAGGGCTGTGGTGGCATGCACTGTTAATGGGACTGCAGATTGGCAAACTATTTTGGAATCACAAAGCCAATCATAACTTGAAATCCAGTAATTCCAAAAAATCATTTAAAAAGAAAGGACACTATATGTACAAAAATGTTCATAGCTGTTCAATGTGCGATAACAAAAAATAGTAAACAACCTAGAGATCTAGTTATTGGATAATAGTTGCATTGGTATACAAATGTAATTAAACATTAAGGTTACATAAAAACTGCTAAGTGTGGAACATATAAAGAAACATGGAAAGATTTATACAAAGTGCTACCAAGTGAAACC
>NW_020954332.1:0-2217 GCF_900497805.2 Vombatus ursinus
GGCAATCAAGGTTAAGTGACTTGCCCAGGGTCACACAGCTAGTAAGTATCATGTGTCTGAGCCCAGATTTGAACTCAGGTCTTCCTGACTCCAAGGTCAGAGCTCTATCCACTGCGCCAGCTAGCTGTCCCAGGAATTGAAGGTTCTAAGGAGTTAATGGATTCCTCTGCTACTGGTCCATGTGGAGAAGAACAGATTGGTCTCTGTAATTTTCAGCATCAAATAGAAATTTGTGTTTGGACAGTAATAGCTTTTTGTAACATGATTCCTCCCTGCAATCTTACTCTTCTTCCACTTTAATCCCTTCCATCAACTCTACAATGTGGTTACACTTGCTTACATACAATGCCTGGGAAAGGCCACTCCAATTCTGGCCTCCATATCTTTGCACAGGCTTTTTCACAAACCGGGAGTGTTCTTTTTTTCCTTTTATGTTCCCTGCTTTCAATTAAGATTTAGGCAAGGTAAAATATTTTGAAGATAACCTGTTTCCCAGAGCTAAGGCCCAGCAAGCAGGCTGTGTCCTGTACTTATAACAATAATCCTTTGCACTCTGGTTGATATCACCCTCTGGCAAAGTATATTGCTTAGACCAACACCTGGTGTTGACTGAGGTATTTTGTTCCCACTTTTCCCCAAGGCCATTCATCATATATTCAGAATCCCTGTTCCTTATCACAGCACCCCTTTTCCTGTCACAAAACTCAGCTTCTGTGCCCCACGGTTTGGGACCAGTCTCCAAGACTTGGGACAATACTGTTTCCACAAGACCATTGTGAAGAGTAACTCAAGACTTAAAAATGATTATATCATGGTCCGGCCCAGGATGTGTATAAAATCTGTCTTTAGTCCAGAATGTTAAGCCTTCCTTCTTAGGAGGGCAACTTCCATATGCATGCATCATTTTTCTCACTCTGAAATTAATTAAATTCTGATTTGCTGTTTCTAGCCTGCTATTTGTTCAACACTGGCCACCTACAGGTTAGAGGCCAGTTCTGGTCCTCTTGACATGCAAAATCATACTTTTTCAGCAGGCTTCTCCTGCTCTGGCCCTTGTTGGAACTTCTACTGTCTTCCTCTATGAAACTGTCTTCCATCTACTCTGTTAATTTCAAGTATCTATTTACATGTTGACTCCTCTAAGACAAAGTGAGTTCCTTGAGATAGGGCCCTGTTTTTATGGTTCTTTTCTCCTTTATAAGATACAAAGAGCTTTGCCCAGTACCTGAGTTGTAAAACGTGTTTACAGAAGATCATCAGGGTGTCTAGGTGCTGAAAGTCAGTTTACTGATCATAGAATTGTTTTTATTTTGTTATATTGGAGTTGGTTTCAATCAACAATGATATACCAGAGATATTCATTGGGTCTACACATTTTTCCAAAGTATCTAAATTTTTTCTGATGTTCTACACTTCTTTAGGTCAGTTTTAACTCAAGTGGATAAGTCCAAATTATGAATAATCCATTTAACTCAATCAACTGACATCTGGTCATTGCATAAACTGAAGTACCTTATTTTGCAAATGCAGATTGTATAACTCAAACTGTCTTTTAGAACCCACTAACTGATATTATCAGGGCATGCTACAAACTTAATCTTCATGGTCAGTGCTGTAAAAGTTCCTATGTGCCTTAGTGTAAATAATGCGTGATAGTTAGGTGACATAGTCAAGCTCAGCATCTCTAGAAATTTATTATCCATCCCTAAGCTAATTGTAATTTCCAAAAGCTGTGTCTTGTCTCATTAAGCTTCTAAAAAACTCAAAAACTTCTCTAAAATACAAACAATGACCAAGTGGCCAACCAGTCTACTTATTATAATTTATTTATTTTTTTACATTTTATTAATGATTTTTTAGTTACATAATAATCATTCCTCATCTACCCTACAGATCAAGGCCAATACTGTGTTGAAGAAAAACCATTAAAGAAAAAAGAATTCTAGTGCAGATCACTTGTCTGATGGTGTGCAAAATAGTCTGTCATAAATTTGCTACTTTGCTCTGAGGTAGGAATCACAATTCATTATTACTTTTCCAGGACCCATTAGCTTTTCCATTTATCAAAATTCAAATTCTTTTTGGAATATTTTTTACCCCAATGTTGTATTCATTGTCTATACTATTATTTCAATTCTGCTTCTATTTATTGAGTAAATCTAAATTCTCCTGTATTTCTTTTAATTTCTCATATTCATCATTCTTTACTGTTCAGCA
>NW_020954333.1:0-3210 GCF_900497805.2 Vombatus ursinus
TGTGATGCTTCTAGTGATATTGTCTTTAGTTCCTTTCACTCCAATTAACAATCAAACAAGCACCAAACAGCATTAAGGGTGGATGATGCCAAAGGGAAATGAACCTGGAGGGAGATGACTGTAATCACTGACCAAAACATTTGAGACCGATGTTGTGGCCCCTCCAGAAAGGGTGTTGCCTCTGTAAGATCCTTCTCTGCCTTGTTCTTGCTCCGTCCATCTGGGGAGTTTGGATGTAGCATCTTGAAGTGTCTGTGTTTCTAGTTTAGCTCCATGGAAACAATCTGCTCTTACCAACTGTCTGTGACTGGTGGTAGCAGACTCTTTTGGTCCTGGAGACTATGTGGACAAAATTGTGAGGCCCACAGTGGCCCACACATCTCTGGTTATACAGAATGGTTCTGTTGTCTTATAGAGCTTTACCCAGATGATGGTTTTCTTACATAAGTCTGAACTTTTGACCACATACGATGGATGGATTCTTCCTTTCAGCTAAGTCCTGGTCATCATTATCACAAATATTGCAACTTTGGCTAACATTTCCACTGGGATCACAGTTCAAAGAGACTGGATTGTCATTGCTACAGAAGACAGAAGCAAATGAGCAGATATTAACTCTGTACTTTTGGGGATGGATGGATTTCCCACAGTAACTAACCAGTGTTTCTAGCTGGTGTGGATCTGATGTTCTCCACTGTGACCGTTCTGAACCTTGTCTGTATCCTCACAAGATGTACAGACACTCAGGGTCTGAGTGACTTAGGGCTTGACCTTCTGATTGAAGTCTCAGCCATAACTAGTATTGTGGGAACAATGTGTTCCCTGATCTGGGTCAAAGAAGTGTCCTGGTTTAAAAAGGTCTGATTTCTTGGATGACCTGTTCAGTCTCATGTGTGACCTTCTGTTCATGTTTGGAAGTCCTACAGACTTGTGTGTTTTGCTCTTTGAGGGCATCCATACCAGATTTATTCAAAGTGAGGTATTTCCTGTAATTATATCTACAAAATTCCATCACAACTGGAATGCATGTTTAAAACAGGCCTAATCTTGCACACAGAGAGGAGTCCTAACTCTGTACTTTTGATTTCTGTTGGTCTGTTATTCAAAGAGATAACTATAGGCCCTCATCACTATCACCTAGACCATTCCAATGGCCTCCTAACTGGTCTCCCTGCCTCCAATCCATCCTCCACACACCTGCCAAAACAATCTCTCTAAAACCCAGGTCTGATGATGTCATTTCCCAGCTCAAAATCCATTAGTCAAAATCCTCCTTACCTCAAGGACAAGAAACAGACTCCTCATCCTGGGATTTAGAGTCCTCCCCAATCTGGCACCCGCCAAATTTCCCAGGCTTTTTTCATATTATGATCTTCCATCAAATCTAATTTCCACCCAAATGGATTACTAGATGTTCCCTGAACTGGACATTCCATCTCCAATTCCAATTCCATCTCTGCTTTCTTTGAACCTTTGACATCCTATAAGGCTCAGCAAGGTGGCACTGAGCTGACACCATAATGGATAGAGCACCAGTTCTGGAGTCAGGAAGACTCACCCATCTTTGTGAGTTCAAATCTGGCTTCATACACGTACTAGCTGTGTGACCTTGGGCAGATCACTTAACCCTGTTTGCCTCAGTTTCCTCATCTGTAAAATGAGCTAGAGAAGGAAATCTTTCTAGTATCTTTGCCAAGAAAAACTCAAATGGGATCATGAAGAGTCAGACATGATTGAATCAGTTGAATAAATGTGTGTGTGTGTGTGTGTGTGTGTGTGTGTGTGTAATGACATTTCAGTATACCAAGGGCAGTAGCTGGCACAATGGATAGAGTGCCAGGACTGAAGTCATGAAGACTCATATATATGAGTTTAAATGCACCCCCAGATGCTCATCAGCTGTGTGACCCTGGGTAAGTCACTTAACCCTGTTTGTCTTAGTTTCCTTATCTGTAAAATGAGTTGGAGAAGGAAATGGCAAATCACTCTAGTATCTTTGCCAAGAAAATCCTAAATGGGGTCACAAAGAGTCAAATATGACTGAAATGACTGAATAACAGCCACAACAATGTTCAGCTTGAGTACCACTTTGAAAAATTTAAGAACACTGATCAACACAATGACCAACCATGATTCCAGAGAAGCAATGATGAAGAAGGCTGTCTACCTCAGGACAAAGAGAAGTGATGGATTAACTTACAGAATGAGACACATTTAGGGGCACAGAAAACACAGATATGTTGTGCATGGCTATATTTACTCATTACTTTTTTTTTCATTGGGGGAGGAGGTAGAAGGGAGAAAAAATTTGATAATTTAAAAAATTAATTTTAAAAAATAGATAATGATCCTTTCTAGAAAATAATAAACCAGTAATGCAAACTGCACACAAAACTTTCTTAATGCCCCAGAAAATATAAAATCAAACAAAACTGTATTCAAAAAGAGAACAAAAGCAGGTGGAATGCCTGGTAAGGTCTGAAGAACCTTGGGATACTTCCCAGGAAAGTGAAGGACTAGAGAGTACTCTCGAATTCCTAGGTTCACTGAGAAGTTTTTGAGAAAAAAGGAAAAGAAACCTGCTTGGTAGAAGGTCCCAGACCCAAGGACACAATATTCTGGCTTTGTAGAAGGTTTTCTTTGCTTTTTTGGGAACATAGTCAGGGTTAAGCTCCAGGTTTCTAGTGAACTAGAATCTTCTGAGCTTTGAAGATACCCCCCTGCGTTAATAATAAATTCAGTAAATCAATACATCCAGCATTGTTCATCTAGCCTGAACCTCTTTGGGCAAAGCAATAATCTGGATGACACAGCTAAATGAGCCTGTAAGACCCCAACCCATCAGTGCTTATGGGAGGGCACGCAATAAAGGAATATAGGAATCAAAATTTTACCACTCCCTGAAAATTGACGTGTTAAATTTCATGAAACAACTTTTCTTCACTCTAGTGCCTTGCACATAGTAGGCACTTTATAAACATTTGTGCAACTAATTTCCTAAAATCAATATCTATATAGGTAAGCGATATCTGTATCACCAGAGGAAATGACACATAGCAGGTGTTTTATAAATAATGTTGACAGTTTGATTAATATCTCTGTCCATCTATCTTGTCTGTCTGTATGTATGCCTATGTGTCTGCCTGTCTGCCTGCCAGTCTGTCTATCTATCTATCTATCTATCTATCTATCTATCTATCTATCTATCTA